>NW_006438906.1:1122504-1235004 GCF_000325575.1 Pteropus alecto
ATATAACCTTTAGTTGGATGTGAGACACTGGGCAGCTACTTCTAGAACAGAGACGTGTTTCTTGGAGGAAAGCCGATTTTAGTTTGGCCAAGATATATACAAGATGAAGGTGTCAAAGACTAAGGCAATTGATTGATAAAATATATAATGGATATATGGATGCGAAATGGATAAAATATATAAAAACCCATGAGTTAATGAATTTGAAAACAAAAACACTCCCTTCCCCCCCAAAAAAAGCAAAACCAAAAAACCCTGAAAGAATTCACTGGACTCCATCCAAAATAACTACTTACTATGAAAATTGGAAATTGAAAGAATTACTTTAGGCCTGCTATCATATATAAACTCTACTTGGGATAACGAAATAGCCCTCGTTTGAGGCTATTCAATAAATGTATTCAATTCAATAAATTTTAGTTTTGTCAGATCATCAAAATAGTATGACCGTGGACTATTTGCTGAAATAATGAGATTAGCCTTGTTAGATAGTGTGTCTTTGAACTATATGAGGTTTTCAGGGTGACGTTTGTAAAGACCTGTGTATTAGGCAATTCTGGGTTGTAAGGACCCTGGTTGTCTTTGTTACTTTGGGTGATGGGACTTGTAAAGAATTAGGAAACAGAGAAAACAACTCCATAGCCACATAAGCAGGCTTCATGAAATCTTCTAATCATTTAGTTGCCTTGGGTAAAAGGTAGAAATGGTAGAACTTTTTGTCCTTTGTCCTATCTAAGCAGATTCCGTTCATTCAACAAATACTTGTTGCACACCTGTCTAGGACAATGCTAGGCTGAGTGGGATCATATTGCTCTTCTCTTTAGGAATTTGCACTATAGTATAAGGCAGAGCCACCCTACATCATCTCTGGAAGAAGGCTGGCAGAAAATAAAAAATATATGAGTCTAATAAATGCCTTATCAGTTTTACAATCAAAACACTATAGGAATTTGGAAGAAGAAATTTCATCTCCTTGAGGTAATTAATTTATTCAGCAAACATAATAGTGTGGATTGTTTTTAAGGGCTATAACGAACAGCCTATGAAAATGCTTGTGTTAAATAAAAAGTAGATTGTGATATAGTTATGAGTACAGTTTTATATACAATGTAAAAAAATGCATTTTAAAAAGCTGTAAGGAAAAACACCAAAATAGTAACAAGTAGTTGTTTCAGGTAAATTTGGGGAGATTGCAAGGGAGGGGGGCAGATGAAACTAGAAATGTATTTTTTAATTAAGTAATATGGTCACATAGTTTCAGAGTTTAAAAACAATTGTTCTAGGTCCTACTCTGGGCAATGGAGACAGCAGTGAAATAGAAATAACAATAGGAAAGGTAATAGTAACCACTAGCATTTATTGGTATACAGTAGTCTCCTTCTCATGCTTGCCCTTCAACAACTAGTTCCCTCCCCGCAGAGACCAAAGTTAATACTTTCTTGTACATCCCGTCAAAAATATTTTATGACTGATAAGCAAATATACAGATTTATTATAGATCTGTGACCTCTTTTTAATAAATGGTACCTTTATAAACTGTTCTGTAACTTCGTTAGTCACTTAATATATTGGAGAGCTTTCTTTTTGTTTAATTATATATTGAGTGTTTACTTATTCTTTGTAATTCGTAGTATTCCATTTAATGGATTACCATAATTTATTTAACCAGTCTCTATTCTATTTCTTTGCTGCCATGAATAAGTTTGTACCTATGTCATTTTGTACTTATACAGAATATCTGTAGGCTAAGTTCCTAGAAGTGGAATTGCTGGTTCAGTGCATTTGCATTTGTAATTTTGTTAAATATAGATCAATGAGTACAATCTTAATCACCCAGTAAGCTTTTTCAGTGTTCTTAATGTCTGTCACCCCAAAAACCTGGGAGTTTTTTTTTTTTTTAATGGCTCTGGGATGAGACTCAGGTATCTCTGAGGGGCTGGACGTTTGTAAAATGTAATGTGGAACAAAGAAGCATATCTGATTTTAAAACAAAAGAACATAGGTTAACTGTAGAGCTCAGAAAGGCACCATGCTTCCAATTTATGTAGAAGCATGCCTTACGTGCATGCTTACATACATGGCTGCTTTAACCTGCATGTCCAGATTGCTGCTATCTCTGGCACTGCACGCCCCCATGATATTATGAGATCTAAGCATTGCTAGATGAATACGTTAGTCTTTCAGATACTTACTAAGCCATGACTATCAGAATTAGATTAGGAAATGTTTGATGTGTTGCAGAGGGAATTTGTGAAATACAGGATCCTGTACAGCCTGTGGAAATTGAGAAGACTGTATAGCACTTAACCTTTTCATCTGGCTTAGACTGTGCCACGTGGAGGAATATAACTGCTTAGAAATAACTTAAAAAACACCAAAACATTAAAGCCTTATTCTGTTCTAGGTTCTGGGCGAGGTGGTGAAGATAGTAACACAGAAATAACAATCACAGTAGTAATAACTACTAACACTTATTGGGTACTAAGTATGTACTGGGCATTATGCTGAGAGTTTTAGAAATATTTTCTCATTGAAACCTAACCCTAGGAATTGTGGGGACTATTACATTCTCATTTGAAGTTGAGAAAAATGAGTTTCAGAGATGTTAAATTAAATAACTTCCTTAAATTAAGTAAATTAAGTAGATAAAAGGTCACACATTTATCTACTTCATAAGATTGTTTGGAGGTTAACAGAGTACTTAGAATAGTGCCTGGTATATAATTAATGCTCAGAATATACTTATTGCTGCTATTGTTACTGAAGCACACAGGAAATACTAGTTACCCCTTGCTAGCACTTACCTCCCAGAAGAAAAATATAAATAGGGTTTTTCCTGGAAATGATGGGTATTACAGATAGAAGAAACAGTAGTAGAAGAATTGGTGGCCAGGTTTAACTACTATATTCAGGTGTTTGGTAGTAAAATGGTAGAAGAGGGGAGAAATGAAAGGTTTTATAGGGGTAAGGGATAGCTATTGAGCTATCTTGAAAGGTGGGACATAACTCATTGTATAGGCAAAGGGAGTTGGGAACATTTCAGGTAGAGATACCGCATTTAAAAAGATATAGAAGTGCTGTTGCCGTTATCTACTGCTGTGTAAGCTAGAACTTAGTGGCTTAAAACAATTATTGTTTTATTTGCTCACCATTCTGTGAATCAGATATTTGGGTTGAGCTGTTAGATAGTCCTGATCTCACCTGGATCACTCATGTGCCTGTAATCATCAGGTGGCACTACTGGGGCTAAGTAGTTGCAGATTGCTTCTCTCAGATGTCTAGCTTTGGTGATGGCTGTAGGCTGAGTAGCAGAAGAGTTCCAAAGCATTAGAAGCTGTAAGGGCTCTTGAGGCTTAGGCATAGAAATCAAAAAGTGTCATTTCTACCGCATTCTCTTGGCCAAAACAGGTCACAAGGCCAGCGTAGATGCGATAGGAGGAGAAATAGACTCCTTTTCTTGATGAAGGGACCTGCAAAGAATGTGTGTGTGTGTCTTGTTTTTGTTTTTTTTCAATCTACCACAAATGGAGAAGGGCAGGATGAGTTTAGGATATGTTACTTAGCCCCTTTGGCCTTTTCTTTAGCCTAAGTAGCATTTCCTCCAAAGTTAATTATGCAGAGTCCTTTGTCATTATTACCCGGCCTTGACCTCTTTCTCTCTTTCCCCTAGAGTGAAGACAAAATATAAGTTAAAATGAAAAACAGAAAGGCTTTACCATGAACTAATTGCATTTTGAAAACCCTGAATTATTAGACAGATTTTTAAAAGAAAACATAGTTTACTTTTGAATGTTCTTGTGAACTTGAACTTAATAGTGGTATGGAGAACTTCTTAGGGTCCTGACTTTAGTAATAGACCAGGATTATATGTTATAACCACATGATTTGTTACTATTTAATTAAATGTCTTGGCATATTAAGCATTTTAATGTGCAACTTTAAAATCTTGACCCTAGTATTAATTTCCTAGCTTCTGTACATGTAGACATCTGTGACCACCTACCTTTTAGAATGATCTGAAATTGTGAATCAGCAGATTCTGAAAAAAGATGTTTTTACCTCTTTATACAACTTTTACTAGTACTCAGCAGTTTCAAATGAGATTTTCTCTGAGTTATATTAGTTTATAGCCCTCTGTAGTTTGCTGTTTAACTTTGCTTCCCATTCTGAGATTTCTTAGCCTTTGTTCATTAATCATGGAAAACAGTTGTGCAACATGCCTTGGTGTTAACTTGAACATCTAAAATTAGTCTTACTATAGTCAGTGGTTGGGAGCGAGGTTTCAGTAGTTTGTGTCATGTGTTAACTAGATATTGCAAGGTTGGAAGGAACTCCCTAGAAATAAGTAAGTGACTTGTGTTAAGTGTGTGTGCATGTAGCTATGTATGTATTACAATTGAAAGTCTCTTTTTATTAAGCAAATGAACAAATTACATCTGTTACTTGTATCTTTGTTTATGCACTATGTGTTTAATCATTTATTTATTGAAAACCTGGTATGCTAGAATGCATATTTGTTTTGTACTTTCATTTTTAAAGGAATCATTGTATTATACATACTGAATTTTAAATGAATGACTTTTTTTTTCCTCTTCAGAATTTGTAGAAACCCTTTTACAAAAATGACATCCTGGTTGTATGAATGTCTTTGTGAAGCTGAGCTTGCACAGTATTATCCTCATTTTACTGCCCTTGGCCTTCAGAAAATAGATGAATTAGCCAAGATTACAATGAAGGACTACTCCAGATTGGGAGTCCATGACATGAACGACCGCAAACGTCTCTTCCAACTTATCAAAATCATTAAGATTATGCAGGAAGAGGATGAAGCAGTCAGTAGTCCAGAGCATCCTCTTCAGAGAAACAGCCTGTATATCAAGCCTCGGGAACCCAGATCTGGACCTCGCAGGCAACTGCATTTTGATTCTCCTGCTGACAACAAAGATAGAACTACCAGCAAATATGAGTTTGAAATGTGCAATTTATCAGATTTTTCTGCAAATGAACAGAAGTCTAGTTACCTAAAAGTGCTAGAGCACATGCTACCAGATGATTCCCAGAACCATACAAAAACAAGAATCCTGAATGCCACAGCTGCTGATTCCTGTGTGCAAACAGAAACTAATACTTTACTCTTTTCATCAAATCACTTTTCTCCAATACTAGGGGATTGTAGTATTCCCATTATTCAAAGAGTCTCTCATGTTTCAGGGTATAATTATGGAATCCCTCATTCAGGTATCAGGTAATTATTTTTATCTTTTTTTTTTTTGGAGGGAGGGTGACCTCAGGCAAAGGCAGTCTTCTTCATAACCAGAGGAGAGGAACCTACTTCTTATTTACAGAAAATGATAGCAAACAGCTTCTGCATTGATAATAGAAATACTTCGATGGAAAATTAATGAGGAACTGGGACTTTTCAGGTGAGAGAGATGTTATTCAGGTACATCAAACAGCTACTACTTGCCAAGATCTGCTATTATTTCTAAAGCAGTCCTGTTTCTATTATTTATTATAGTGTAACATTGATACAACCAGTGCATCCATGAAGGTAAAATAGTTAACTAGGCTTCTACAGTGGGTAAAAAAAAATGCATTCCACAGGATTTTTTTTTAATGCTATCAAATTCCCTTAAACCAACCAGGAGACAAAGTTTAGTTAAAAACAGAGCATATAGTTGAAGTATGTCTTTGGAGCAGTTAGTTTACCTGCACACGTTGAAATATTGTCCTGATTTTGAATACCTTCTACAGTTCCATCCCAAGAAGGATAGATGATTTTGATGATTGCAAAGAATATGACACTTCTGATAGAGTTTAGGGTTTGAGAATCAGGATGACAATAAGTTCTTTTCACGTAGAGTTTCAAGTTAGAATTTGAAATAAAGTCCCTAAAAGGTGAAATATCGAGTAATAACCTAATACTAACATTGGTGTAATAGATAAAAAAATTTTTTTAATAACATGTATTGCTTGTTTTGTTACTTTAAAAGTTTTAGATGGCGAGTTATAAAGAAACAAGGTATTTATATATGGTCTTATATTGGCTAAGGTTTCAGAGGATCTCATAACCAATCAGTTGTTTTATTCCCAAAAAAGAAGGCCTAGTTTTAAAGATAAAAGTACCTTTAGTAATTTGAAATACTTAAAGTAATTTTAAAGTGTTTCTGAAAGTTTTTTGCGGGGGTAGGGGGTGTTCGGTTTAGCAGAACACAGCATTTAATACTGTTTTCTTTTAATTGTGAGAGAACTAGATTGTCCCATGACCATCAAAACCAGGATTGCCGTTTTCCTGTTGGTTAGCTCAGTGGTGAAAAAACAAATATTTTCTTGAATATTATAGTCTTTCCTTGAACAACACATAAAAATCTAAATAGGAATTATTTATAAATAGAATGAATATACCAATTTGCATTATATATTTGAATAGAATGTATATTTTAGTTTAAATATTGTTATTTTATTTATTTGGCAAATATTAAGTACCACCTCTGTTAGGCTCGATTCTAGATATAAAGATAATTAGGATATCTGGAGACGCTTAGTCTCTATGAGGATGGGGTGAGTGGGAAGACAGACTATCATTTGGTGAGTTAAGTGCTGTTTTAGAAGTTGATACATGACAAACCCAGGGCTTTTTCAACTTTTATATCATTATTATCTTAGTCTTCCCATTTTTTATTATACATATGCCCCTCAACTTATGATGGGATTACATCCCACCCATCGTAAGTTGAAATATCGGAAGTTGAAAATGCACTTAATATACCTAATATACCAAACATCATAGCTTAGCGCAGCCAACCTTAAGCATGCTCAGAACACAATATCCAAAAAACACTGGCAATAAATAGACCATTGGTTGTTCACCCTCTTGATCACTTGCCTGACTGGGAGCTGCAGCTTGCTGCCACTGTCCAGCATCATGAGAGAGTATCTTACCACATATCACTAGCATAAGGAAAGATCAAAATTTGAAGTGCTTTTTCTAATCAATATGTACCTCTTTTGCACTATTGTAAAGTCACAAAATCATTAAGTTGAACCATTGTAAGTCGGGGACTGCCTATATAAAAGAAATAGACTTAAGAAGGTACATCTTCCCCAGTAATCCTCAATATTGTTTTCTCACCATACCTTAAGTGGGAGTCAGGATTTCAGAACTTAAGGCTTGCTGTTAGGGAGTCTTCTATTCAGAGAGTGTTCTCTTTGGATGCCTCAACTCAGATAAGTTCAGAATAAATTGCTGACCTTGGAATTTTAATAAGTCTGAGGCATTTAGCGAACTGGTTGCCCTGACTTATTTAAGACTTGAGTAGACCTAACCCCAGCTGTCTTATCTCTTTGCATGTCAGACAGGGAAGATTGGGCATTAAAACCTTTTTAATGCCTTTTAAAAGAATATTCATTCCTTTTTGTCCCTTGAATTTGAAAACTACAGTCCTTTTGTCTGTGTGACCCATCCTAAAGTCCCTGGTCAGTTTTAAAAAGGACATTTTCTGTCCTCTTTGATTAGCTTTATACAATTAGATTATTAACACCAACTACTAGAGATTTTAATACAAAGCCTTTGTTAAAATGATGCATTTAAATTTTGCTTTTTCTTGTAAAAAATCGAACATGCAAAAGAAGAGAAAATAAAACAATGAACCCCCATGTTCATCATCTGCTTTTAATGATTGTCAAGATTTTGCCACACTTAACCTCAAAATGGTATGTTTTTAAAAGTTTGCTATATGGTGGTTAAGAAAACGAAATATGCCTTAAAAGCCTTGAGTAGTCCTTTATACATTATATTAGAAATTTCATTTGCTATTTTTACTAATTTAGATCCTGGCAAAAATAACTTTCTAGCCAGTTGAGGGCTCAGAAAATTGAAATTGATAATGAAGCAATTATATAGTGAAATATCCTGTGCAAAATTTATTATAAAAGACTTTTTAAGGGCTATTAATCAAATTCTAAAGTATAAAGGAAAGGAATAATTTGTCTTGCTAAGACATTCTTAGTATATAGACCAAAGGCCATTGATCCTTATAAAACTCCTACTTTCAAGAATCCTACTTTCTTGTTACCTAGCTTGAGAGGAATTTCTATATAGGTATATGGTCAGTTCCTATATATATGATGTACATATGCATACCACCATAAGCTCAGCAAGTAAACTTGATGAATTTTGTATCCCTAACCCAAAGAATATTTGCCTCAAATATTCTGGATATTAAGATTGATGAGTTCACTGAAGTTAGAGCCAGAGAAGAAATGCATCTGAATAGAAGAGTGAATTTGGTAGGCAGAGCCAGTCATAATATTGTCCCAGGAAGAAGAAATATAGGATTGTATTCTAACAAATACATATCAGGGTGGGCAAAAAGAGGAAGTACAAGAACAAGGCAAAGGAAGAATATACCTGAGAGAAATGGGGAAAAGTACATTGAAACCTACCACCTAATTTAAGGTATTTAGTAAACTCAGGATTTAAAAAAATTAGATTGAATGATCAAGAAGACAGTAAATGTACAAGGATAATTGGATTGAAAGGAAACAAGAGATATGGGTTTGGGTCTTGTAAAGGCCTTGGAGGGATGGTAGCATATTGCATTAGATTTTGAGGATTGACTAGCCTGAGTTTTGGGGACATAAAGAAAGAGTATCCTCATCCATCATTAGAAGCCTTTTGGAAGACTACATCTGGAAGCCAAACACACGTCTTGGAGCTAAAGCAACTTTTAGGATTTGGGAATGTTTTTTGTTCTTGTTTTTTGGTCTGGACAAAGGATGGGATGGCATAGGGATGGAGATAGAAATAATCAGGAAGATTTAGCTAATAAGAACTTTCCCAATGTCAAAACTTATGTAACTATATATATATATGTATATATGTGTATATATATATATATGTATATCACCATGTATGATAAAATGTACTGATACTTTGATCTCTTAAGTAGCCTTATCCTATTAGTAAAAATTAAAGCCCACTTATTAACATATATCAGACAGAATACCTCAGAGAAAGAGAATTCTTGGACTGAGATGGAGAAAATCAGAGTTTGCGTTAGAAAACGCCCGCTGGGCATGAAGGAGATACGTCGTGGAGAAATTAATATTATTACTGTAGAAGACAAAGAAACTCTACTTGTTCATGAGAAGAAAGAAGCAGTTGACCTCACACAATATATTCTGCAGGTATGATGCTTTCCTTTTGTGTTTGGAACTAATATTATCACGTGTCAAATTTTTGCTTTTTGTTTGAGTGGCTGCGTACAAATTCTAAAATTCATTTTCTAATTTGTTGGCATGCATCCCTGATGTGACATTGCATTAAATCATTGCTATCCTAGACGTTTAAAAAATATAGTGCAATGGGGGAGACCAAAAACATAATTCCTCTACTCTAGTACAATAGAGTTGCATCATACATTTACTTTACATACTTTACATGAATTTATACATATTCAGCAAAAAAGGGCTAATGAGGGGATAAAAAGAATTTAAATAATGAATTGGTGATAGAATCAGTCATCGAGCATATGCCCTAAAGTGACTGGGATGGTCACAGAGAACACTAGTAGTTCCAACACATAAAAATTGTTCACTCTTTGCCAGAATGATCATAGAGAGTCCAAGGAGAAAGGGTTTGGTATTGAAAGGAACTTACTCTAAGTTGATAAGTACCCTAGCAGTAACTCTTCAGTCTCGTATGGAAGCAGCAAACCCCATAGGTGGAAGATATTGTAACTTAGATACTCCTAAAATTGTGAAGCAATTGTGAATAATCTAAAATAGGGGATAACCCACCAGATGTTAAAATTTGGGAATTAAAAGTTTCTTACTCTGAATCTGCCTCCCTATAATTTTCACATTACATTCATTTTGTTCTCTCTCTCGCTCTCTCGCCTCAAAACCCAGTGACTGGTAGAAAAAAAAGTGGTGAGTAATCTGGTTTGCTAGCAGTTCACCTTAGCCAGCTAAGATCTTACTCTACTGGAATAAATCCTTTAGCACTGAAGTCAAATTGTTAACTTTCCCCCCTTTTACACTTGCATTGTTCTTTTTCTTTGCTAACCAAAACTGGGTTTCACAGTAACACTCAAAATAATCCACAGTCTTTCTATGGGCACTAAATTACTAGGCCACTGTATAACCAACCCAGTCACTTTAACAGCCTTATCGATTGCTGATCAATGCACAATCTATTAGGTCTAGGTAGGAGGTATTTATTTTGAAGATGGTCCAAATGAACAATTAGTTGTAATTATATGTGTTCCATGGCAACTTACAGCCATAGTAATAGCCCTATCCAATCACCATCTACCCAAGACTGCATTAATGATACTTTTGTCACAGTAATTCCCTCAAGGAGACATCATCTTATCTTTTGTATTTTTCCATTATCCCAAAACACAATAACCTTACTTCTTTGTTATTACCATTGGTCAATACTTATTGAATACCCATAGTTTCCATAGCACTTTCTCTGCTGTTTGAACTTTGGACCTTTGCTCTCATAGGTCAAAGTCCTTACCTATCAATGCTATAATAAAAAAGTATTGGGAGGGGTTTTTTTGCTCCTTTTTCCTTACTTAAATAGAAGAAAAGGGAGGTTTATAGCAAATAAATAATGATCCTAGATTCTTCGGGTTTTATTTATCAAACTTATTTAGGAATTCAAACAATATGTTTATGTGTTCGTTTAATTGAATATTCTAGCCTTTCAAATCTTTTGTTACTTGGTATATATGACCATATACATATAGTGTGCCATCCTACTTACTATTAAATTTTATATCAACTTAATAAGGAAAAAAACAAGAAAACAAACATATGTTTCATTTCAATTTCTTCAGTAAAGAAAAAATATTAGAAAAAAAAGTACTGGAATATATCAAAAGTCAACAGTGGCTATCTCCGAATAGTAATATTTATAGATAATTTAGTTTTTTCCTCTATCATTTTTCATATTTTTGAAATGTTCTGCAATCAGCTTTGTTGTTTTTATATAAAAAAGTAAAACATTTATTTGAATATGTTTAAAATTATAATTGACATTCAGTATTATATTAGTTTCAGGTGTACAACATAGTAGTTAGACATTTGTATAACTTTCAAAGTGGTCCCCCTGATAAGTCTAGTACCCACTTGGCACCATACATAGTTATTACAATATTATTGACTGTATTCCACATGACTGTTTTGTAACTGCCAATTTGTATTTCTTAATCCTTGTCCAACCCCGCTTCCATCAGGTAACCGTCAGTTTGTTCTCTATTTCTATGAGTCTGTTTTTGTTTTGTTTGTTTATTCTGTTTTTTGGATTCCATGTGTAAGTGAAATCATATGGGATTTGTCTTTTTCTGACTTATTTCACTTAGCATAATACCCTCTGAGTCCATCTATGCAAATGGTAAAATTCAATTCTTTTTATGGCTAAGTAATATTCCTTGTATATACATACCACATCTTTATCCAGTCGTCTATTGATGGACACACATAGGTTGCTTTCGTATCGTGGCTTTTGTAAATAATATTGCTCTAAACATAAGGATGCATATATTTTTTTGAATTAGTGTTTTGGATTTCTTTGGATTACTACCCAGAAGTGGAATTGCTGGGTCATAAGGTAGTTCGATGTTTTAATTTTTTGAGGAACCACCATACTGTTTTTCATAGTGGCTGCACCAATTTGTTACCCCACTAACAGTGCGTGAGGGTTCCCTTTTCTCCACATCCTTGCCAACACTTGCTGTTTGTCAATTTATTGATGGTAGCCAAAAAACTTTTGAATAGGATAGATTCACCTATTTCAAAATCAAAAGGTACAAAAGTGTATTCAGTGAAAATTGTCTCTCTAATCCCATTTTCTCCTTGTATTACCTGTTAGAAAGTGTAGCTTTCCAGACATATTATATAAATATATATTACTTTCATAATCTGAAAAAAAATATTTAAAAAATTATGTAACTGATCATATCAAGGCGAAAGTGAGTGTTAATCCAACTTCATTGATAAAGTCTAATCAAATGAAAGTATATGTGATATAAAAGACTTTATGAATTATAATAATCTTGCATGTTCACATTTCTTTGTAAGTTACGTACAAAAGTACTGGAAAAATTGATACCTAAATTGTATCGGAAGGAAAGATACTAATCTTTAATCAGTAAGTGCTTTCTAAGGTGCTTACTGAAGAGTTAAAGTATCCACTAATATTTATAAAAGGGAGGACTAGCCATATACTCAATGAAATAAAAGAAGACCAAAAAATGTATTCCCACATTTACTTCTGTTCATTTTTTCTTATTTTCCTGAGAAATGCACCCCCTCCACACACAATATATTTTGCTTTTGATTTCATACTTAACTATAAAAACCTATGGTAATGTTTGATCAATAAACAGATTTGTCTTGATTAAAGACCAGTTATGATTTAGCTATAAATCATGTTCATTAAAGTCAGATTTTAGAAATATATTTTATTCTTCGTTATTACCATTTTCAAGCTTAATCAAAAGTATAATGAACCCCCATAGAGCTATCACCCAGCTTCAACAATTATAAACATTTTATTATTTTTGGAATCATATCACATTTTTCAAAGCACTAAAAGTTTACAGATCTCTTTATCATGCTACAGAGATTCATTATTTTCTCACCTAACTTTTGAAGATTTTTTCTAACCGATAAATTCAACTTTGTGGCCCCAATTTCTTCTCAGATGACCTAACAAATTTCCTTTCTAGTGTAATGTAATAGTACCCGAAACAGAATCAAACCTGGGGTAGAATGACCCACAGTAAATTGGCCTCAATTCATCTTTCTGCATTTGTCCATACAGTTTGTCCTTAACTGAATATTTGGAGTAGGCCTAAAAGGTAACAGAAGACAGGGCCTCTTCTCTTGTTCATTGCGTATAGACAGACTGCCATTATGATGCTGCAGTCAGGCTTGGAATTATTAGGATTTTTTACACAGATGTAGTTGAACTGCCAACATGGTAAGCTTCTAAATTATGCAAATCATCATGGCTGCTGAACTAATGCTTACCAGACCCAATTTAATGGAGTCTCCTGTCCTTTTCCAGATGGCCATGGTTTTTTAATTGGGAGTCAGCTTTCTCTCCCCAGCTCCCCACATTCAGGCAGTTGCCAAACTTCTCATGGGTCCGTCTCCTCTTTATTTCTATTATCATCATCTAATTTAGACCTTTTTTACGTCATCACTGAATTACTAGTGTCCCTGTTCCCAATCCATTCACAGTGTGAAGCCAGATTTAACTTCTAATAAAATGACTCAGCTATCCCTCTCCTTTTCAGTTTTTTTTTTTTAATTATCTTTTCACAGTTTACCGAATTAAATATGAGCATTCCACCTTCTCTCTTAAGATTGGTGTCCTAAGACCCCTACAAACTCATTATTGTAGCCTTCTATTTCACTTTTCTACCTACCAAGATCCTATATTTCAACCACATTAAATCTTCCATGTTCCTCAAACAGTCTTTGTGTTTTCCTGCTTGGCTGTTTGCTCATGTGTCCCCTGTGCTTGGAATACCTTCCCTGCCTCCATCTCCGCTTCTCAAATTCCTCTTCTTCTCCCATTCTCATAGTCTCTCCCAATAAGAGGGAATATGTTTCTCCTTTTAATTTCACATGTACTTTATCTCTCAAGTTTTTTCTGTCTTATAGTCATTTGTATACTTGTCTGGATTAACATCTTTAGGGGCTGGGGTGGGGTAATGGTAGGATAATATCAGTATTTTTGGGCTCCTTGAACTGCCTACTGCAATATACGTAGTACCAGTTAAACAATAGATGTTTATGGAATTAAAAGTCAAGCTGTGTAACATATGGAATGGAAGTCTTCATCTAGAATCCCCTCAAAATTTCAAGTATCTTAGCCATTGCTAGTCTATGATGATAATCTTCATAGATTTCAGTTCCTCTCCTGGACTTAAGGAGGATTGGCTCACTCTTGTACTCATCAGTTTACTTAAGAGAGAACAAAAATTGTGTGCCTTCGGTTTTACATTATAAGAATGTCTACAGAGATCTCAAGTAAAATAAGACTCTGTCATTTGATAGTTATTGATTGCTTATTTCTAAGTTCATCATGGTCAATTACTATTAGTTAAAAATGTATTTGCACCTTTATCATGTGTTATCTAGAATATGGTTGAAGAATTCCTTTTTCTATAAATATCAAATTTCTTTTTCAGCATGTTTTTTATTTTGATGAAGTCTTTGGTGAGGCATGCACCAATCGGGATGTATACATGAAGACTACTCACCCACTCATTCAGCATATTTTCAATGGGTATGATAGTAATTATTTTCTTCTCTTTTTATTTTCTATAAATTATATTTAAAAAAATAAATATCACTTATCCTTTTCATTCCTTTTGAGTTAAACATGAATTTGTGTTTTGTTCTAATGAATTTAAATTAGTCTCTTCTGAACAATTCAGTTTCTCTATAGAATTTACCAAGCATTTAGAAAATTTCAGCAAAATTTCTCTTATATTGATGATATTGATTCTCTACTTAGTGGAAAAATACAAGCTGACAGCAATATAATTTCATGAAAGTCCTCAGAATAAAAAGATTGAAGTGGTTGTAGTTAGTTTGAACTTTTAATAATAGTTCTGTTAACATTTTCATTGGAATAAGATAGATAAGTGACTATTACTTATCTATTTTTCATAGATGTATTTTTTAAATTTTGAAGTAATTATTCATACTTAATAAACATTAAATGGGACAGGAGCTTCTATTATACATTTAAACCTTAGGTATGTGCAGGTTGAAAATTCCAAACAACCAGCTATAGTTGCTGATTCCAGAGTATTTTGACGTTTATTTTTTTTAATAACTTTTTTAAAATTGAGGTGTAAATTACATGCAGTAAGATGCACAGATCTTAAGAAGTATTCACGTTTGATGAATTTTGATAGTTGTGCACATCCAAGTACCCAATACCTGGAATAAGGATGTGTCTACCGCCCAGAAAGGTTTCTAGTGTCTCTTTTTAGTTAATTCTTCACCATCACTCCCAGGTCTTAAATAAGACTTGACCTTTCTATCACTATAGATTAGTTTTGCTTGTTCTAGAATGTCAGAAATAAAATCATTACAATATGTTTTCTTTTATGCCTGACTTCTTTTGCTTAGCATGATGTTTTTTGATATTAATACATGTTGTTATATGTATCCATAGTTTTTATTGCTGGGTAATATTCCCCTCTATGAACACAATTTGTTTATCCATTCTCCTGTTGATTGACATGTGGGTTGTCTCCAGTTTTAGACTATTAGGAATAAAGCTGTATAAACATTCTGTACAAGTCTTGTGAACATTTTCATTTGTCTTTGATAAAAACCTAGAAATGGAATTACTGGGCCATAGGATAGGTGTATGTTTATAAGAAAGTGTCGAATAGTTTTTCATGCACTATTTTTTTGATAGTTGAAATACAACTTTATTCTGATTCTAAACAAAAGGGGGTGGGAATGACAATAACAAACAAAGTTTCACCACTGAATATTGTGATGTGACTGCAGCAGTCTTATATTTGAAACTCAAAGAAACAACCACATTCCAAAACAGCTAAATATGTACGTCCAAAAAATGAAGGTATTTTTTTAACTGCCATGTTCACTCCAAAGCCCATTCATCTCCTTCACCATCCAAAAGATTAAGCACATGTTCTCCTTAGCTATATAATAAAGTGGCAAACATGCTGCACCACTGATAACAGGATAATTGCCAATAAAACTAGACTTCTGAAGGTAGGCTCCAGCTTCACTTTCTCACAGGTCATCATCCTCATCACCATCATCCACAGGGAGAGCAGTTGTCTGAGCAACCACTGGATCATGCTCATATTGTGCTGCCAAAGATACGTCCATGACAACCTCTGGTGAGGCAAGAGCAGGCACAGCAACAAACTCCAAATTAGTGTCTCCATCCAGTTAGTTTTCTAGCAAGCTAGAGGAAGGGCTTTTCAAAGTTGTAGTTACTTTTGGCAGAAATGTCATAGCACTGAAGGTTTTCTTATGGTAGAAGACAATTGATTTTGCCTTAACTTTCCTGTCCTTAATATCCACTTTATTGCCACACAACACGATGAGGATGTTTTCACGTACTCACCAGATCTCTGTGCCAGTTTGGCACATTCTTGTAAGTAACTCTTAAAGTTACATCAAACATTACAATGGCACACTGGGTTTGGATGTAATAGCCATCTCTCAGTCCACTGAATTTCTTCTGACCAGCCGTATCCCATTCAGTGAACCTAACAGATCCTCTGTTGGTATGAAACACAAAGGGATGGACCTCAACACCCAAGATAGCTTACATACTTCTCAAATTCACCAGTCAGATGACGTTTCACAAATGTAGTTTTTCCATTTCCATCGTCACCAACCAATACAAGTTTAAACAACTTGGGGTTCTCCTTGGGCAGTCATCAGGATGTTACTTCCAGAAGCATCTCTGGGCCTGTCTGACTGATCCATTCACTATTTTATACTCCTAACAGCAATATATGAGAATTGCAGTTCTGCATTCTTACCATATTTGGCATTGTCAGCCTTTTTTATTGTAGCCAATCCAATGGATATGAAATTATATCTTATTGTATTTTTAATTTGAATTTCCCTAATGCCTAATGATACTGAACATCTTTTTATGTGCTTATTTACCATTCAGATATCTTCATTTGCCTATTTTTTTTTGTGTTGTGTTTTTGTTATTTTGAAAAAATTATTTAAATTTTTTACAATTATTTAAATGAGCAGGCTAAAAAAGTTATATATTTTTCAGGTTGTTTCTTATGCACAAAATCTAGGGAATGCTTTTTGAGAGAGAAGGTTTCTAAAATAAGTTAGAAATCAAATAAGACATTACCAGTAAAAAATAAGGGAGTTGCAAGTTAAGTGTAACTTAACTGTAAATTCTGTAAAGTGTAATAGAGATTCTTCATGCCTATATTTGTGGTTTTTTTAAAGCTCATCACTGAAATGCTCAAAAGATAAGCTAGATTACATTCTTTGCTCTCATTCTACTAGATCTTCTTCAGTGTATTCAAATTTCCTTCTATAATTCTTTTCTTAACTGTGCCTCTGCCACTGTCTTCAAGTATTCATACTGTTGGGAGCCATGGTTTAAAAGACAAGTAACCTGTCTCTGCTTCCGGTATCTTAAATCTGATTAGCTCCTATCTCTAGATTCTCACACTTCCATGCTTCCTTTGCTCTGGACACATCACTCTTTCTTTGTTTTCTATCTGGCTTCACATCCCTTTCTACGTATGCATCTCTCTGCCTACCTCTAGCTTCCCCCTGTTCCTGTGTCCATACATACTTTTTTTTCTTTCTACAAGTAGCTACTTTTATTAATTCATGTGATTCCCATAATAACTATTTACTACCTAACATATTCACTTTCTACTTAGTACTACATAGTTGGGCCCCATAATACTCAGGTAATCTTGGCCTCCAACTCCTCTTAAAATATACTGTGATCTCTGTAGGTTGGTCCGCCAACTCTCTTCTCCACTTCTTATTCTACAGTTTTCCACTCATACAGGGCGTGTGCAAACATTTATCCACATCCAAGAATAGTGACTCTCACTTAGAATCATAGGACAGCAAGGCTAGAAGGGGTCTTAGAAATCAAGCAACCCAGTAATGTATTGATGAAAGTAAAATCTGGGGCTCTTAGAGAAGCTCTTTTATGAGTCCTTCCTCAAATATTCTGCTTACATTGATTTCACCTCTGTCTAAAGTTCCTTAATATTCATATGAGTGGTCACTACCTTCATGTTTATCATATGATCTTCTGTTATTTATTGTTTTTAATTCTCTATTACTTGTTTAACCAAACTTATCTTTCAGGATTAACATAAAATCTCTAGGATCCTCTAAAACACCTAGCAGGAGTCTTTGTTTCCATGCACCAAATCTAGAGAATACTTTTTGAGAGAGTAAATTTCTAAAATAAGTTTGGTGACCATTTTCCAGTGTTGTCTCGCAGTCTTACCAGTTTCATAAAAAATTACTATGAGAACTCATACTGCTTTGAGAATGTTTTTTCTTCTTCCTATGTTTGTTATAATGTAAAGCCCACTTCTCCCTAAAGGATTGTGTGTTTATGGCTGAATTTTGTCAAGGTTTCTTCTTTTACCTGACTTTTTTCATTAAAAATCTATATAGAGATTAGCATTTATCTTAACATGTATAGTGATACAAATTATTCTTCCTTCAGAGGCAATGCTACTTGCTTTGCATATGGACAGACAGGTGCTGGAAAGACCTACACCATGATAGGAACTCATCAGAACCCAGGACTGTATGCTCTGGCTGCCAAAGATATCTTCAGGCAACTAGAAGTATCCCAGCCAAGAAGGCACCTCTTTGTGTGGATCAGCTTCTATGAAATCTACTGTGGACAGCTTTATGACCTCCTAAATAGAAGAAAAAGGTACTGAATATGAGCGGGAAACTGAATCCGTTCATCATTTTTTAAGCCAGAGTCCCACCGAATCATGGAATTTAATGAATCTTCAATACGTTAATGCCCTTGCGTGAAATGAGAGTCTCCTAAATCAGATATATATTTTCAGCTATAGAAAAATATAAACCAGCCTTCTATTAGTATTTTTTAAGTGATCAATATCCTGTATATCTGATATTTTGGTCTGTAAAAAAGGTCATAATTTCAAGAAGTTAGGAAACCAACGTATACTTAAATCTCATCCTAGTCTTTTGACCAATTATTACACTGGAAGAACTTTAAATAATGTTTCCCACTTTCTCTTGTTCTTTTTCTCAACCTCAAGGAGAGATTTCTGAAATCAGCAAAAAGAAAAGGAAAATCCCTTTTATTTACATTAAACTTTTAACTCTTATAGGACTTAAACTCTTGCCTTTGCAACATAAATAGTAATTTAGAAATGTATTCAGTAACTGATTTTAAATCCGTATTGTATTTTTCTGGCAAAGTTTTATTTAGGTTGAAACACATGACTTTAACTGAGTAGGAAGCAAGGAATTGTGAAGGTTATCAACTGACTGAGAGAATAGGGAGGAGAGCGGAAGTAAGGGAGGTGGAAGGATAAAAGCTTGTCATGACAGAATTAACCAGACCTGAGATGTGTTGAGAGCAGCCACACCAAGTGGGGAAGAGTGAGCTGAGGCCAAGCATGGTAGAAGGCTAGGGAAAACCAAATCAGTGAAATAGACGAGCCCACAACAAAAGGATTCAAGCCCCTGTAGAGCTGTCCAAAAGTTCCGCAAGCTCCAGGCAAGCACTGGAATGGGGGGTAGAGGTGGAGAAGCAGCTCCATTTCAGTAGGGAGAGCATAGAAGGGCCAGCCCCCATTGTAATGGGGCACTAGAGTACTGAGTAGCGTAACTGGAGAGGCCACTGAGTAGACTTAGGCAGGCCACTGTCTTGTGGACTATTGCAACAAAAAGGGACCTTCGGATATGCCACAACTCAGAGAATGTATAGATTTTGGGGGTTCAGTTGTGCCACAACTGCCAAATAAAGGAGAGTGCCACTCTGAAGTTGCTTTAGCAGTTTCTCTTCTTTTCTACCCTCTCTGTTGTTTTCGAAGTGTCAAGTTAGATTAATCACAACTTTGCTTCCAAGCCCCAACATTCTTATTAGGAATGTTTTCCGGTCAGAATGACTACTTCCTTTAAAAAATAATTGGCATGAGAATGAAAGCCACTGTTGTGCTATGTGTGTGGTTTGTGTGAAGGGACAGTCAGATTATCCAGCTGTTTGCGAGTGTAATTCTTTAATGAATGACCCAGGTATATTGCCTTACATTTTTGCATCCTTTAATTATAGCCACAGGATGAGAGTATGCTAACTCCTGGGTTTGAAGCTTTTCTAAGACTCTCTAGTGAAGACCCAGACTTACTCGCAAGTGTCTTGTGCTGTGGGTGTTTTTTTTTAATCTTTTTTAATTGGCTAATATCTGTTTGTTTCCTCCCTTTCCAGGACTTCTAAAATGTCTTGATCTACTGATGGCATCCTTTCTTGGTTTAGAGTTGTTATGATTTATCGTGTTGTTTTATTAATAAAATATATTTTCTCTAATAATAGTGGGGCTTTGACAAAGGTAGATAAAAATATAAGTGTGTGTGTGTGTGTGTGTGTGTGTGTGTACACACCTTAATCTTAATCAGTTTCCTATTAAGGCAGAAAAATAATAGTCTTTGATATATTCAGTACATGCCCCTTGATGGGTATGGTTTAATGATGATAGACCATAACCACTCATTACCTTACATACAGGCCTGAGGCATTCAATTGCAGCACCAGGCTCTTCCTTGCTTTCTTAGAAGGTATATCAGGACTCTCTATGTTGCAAGTAAAATAAAAGCCCACTTATACTGGCTTAAGGCATTTAAGGAAGTCATTGGCTTATATAACTAGAAAGCCTAGAGGACAATTAGGCCTTAGGGTCTTTTTACTCCAGCAGCTCAGGACTGTTATAAGAACCCAGTTTCTTTACATCTCTTTGCTCTACCTTCTATGGTGTTAGCTTCATTCCAGAACTGTTTCTCTTGTGAATACTGAATGGCTGCCACTGCTCCCAAGGCCACATGCTTTCTCTCCCACAGAGAAAGAGCACCTCACCCTCAGGTATCTAATAACCAGAGACTAGGACTTTATTTTGATTGGACCTGCAGAGTCCCATATCCACCTCTGAACCAATCACTGTAGCCAAGAATACACCATCCACTGATTGGCATAGATCTGGGATATATGCTCATTCTTTTTTTTTTTTGATTCCCTTCACCTCTTATGTGCTCTTTCTTTTAATTATAGCCAAAGATGCTGATTTGTTTACAACAATCAAGGACTATCCCTGAAGCCAGGGATTGGGGTCAGGAGGTGTGGGAGTGGGTGGGGAGAATGCATATCAGTTCTACCCAAACAGCAAATGCTATTTAATGGTGGGAGAGTGTTGGAGTGGTTTCTGGGGAGGCAAGAACAAAGTCTATTACATATTACAGCAGCTCTGCCATACCAACCATGTTCTTGAATCTGCAGGCTCTTCGCAAGAGAAGATAGCAAGCATGTGGTACAGATAGTGGGACTGCGAGAGCTCCAGGTGGATAGTGTGGAGCTCCTCTTAGAGGTAACTCTTCCCTCTTTACTATGCCACTATATCAGACAAAATACAAGAAAAAAAATTATTTTGCTATCAGCAAGTAAAATGGACTCAGATTTAGGTATGACAAGCATACCACTTCACATTTATAAAATGTGAGTCCTCCTCTGAGAAAATAGCTTCTTTATAAGTTGTTGTCTCAGTGCTATGGTAGTGGGAGGCATGTGGGAGAACCTAGTGCGTGAGAGGATACTCTTGGGCTAGTTTCAAAGGCTGCTAATATGTATTTCTCTGGTATTCGGCATTATTCATAAGTCAAGAAGTGGCAATACTCACCTTTAGAATAGCTTCACAGTATGCCCCTCCAGGGACTTTGGTGCATGAAATGGCAGGGTGGCTCACCATTGATATATGTCTTTTCTCACAGTTTCCTTTTCCTGGGTCAAACAGATAAATTTTGTTTAAAGGACCAGACCTCATATTTGTGTGATTATTAGATCCTGAGTCCTGGAATCCAAAACTTGAAGATGCCACCTGAATGTGACTGTTTTAGAGAGTCACCTTAAGGCCAAGAACCTTTCTAGTGATTGCAAAGATAGGCACAGAACAAAAGTGTGTGGAACATATTGAAGGAGCTCCCCTGAGACAGCGACCATTCTTACTTGTCCAAAGCTACCTCCACTGTAGAATCCTAAAGAAAATTCTCATACAACTATTCCCTATGTTCCTCTTGCCCCCACCTTCCCAGGCCATTCCTTCATTTGGTCAGGAGTTTCAAGAGAGTTGGTTCTTATGATGCCTTTGTCTGTGGATGTTAGACCAAATGAATGGGAAAGGAATAAACACTAAGAAGGAGTCCCTTTTTTTTGGCTGTAAGTCATAACTGTGCTAATGAGCAATCTGGTGTCAAATCACACTCCTATCCTGGAAGAGTTTGTGGCACTGCTCTATCCTAAAGTATGTTTCCTAGGAAAAGAAAGAAGTTTCTTATTAGTCAACATATTATCACCATTGATACCTCAGTCTGTAGTACAGACAAGGTTGTACAGAAGGAAACCAGCTGAGATCAAGGTGGAAAGTTGATATAAATTATGGATATCTGACACGGTTACCCTCATAAACATTTATTGACTCGAAACAATAGCACTTGCTAACTCAGATGTCACACTTTATCGCTCCGGTGTCACCGTTCATGCTTACTCAGGTGTCACCCATGTGTTTGCTTAAATGTCACCTTCAGGTGTCATCTTTAAGTGTTATCCTCACAAATCACCCTCAGGCTCACTTAGACACTTGTTGCCTGCCTCACAACTGACAGTTTTATTTTTCACATGGGATTGTCCATCCTCCAGGAAGTCTCCTTCCAGGTGTATTTTATTACCTGGTCTTGCCAATGCAGGCACCAGGATTTCCCTGCCTTTTAGAGGACTCACTGACTCATCCAGGTTTGGAATCAAGATTTTGTCGGTCAGGCAATTAATGAGCATTTTTTTCAGTTGTAGAGATTTGTGGGTTTTTAAGTCATTCCTATAGCCATTTCACATATTTATATTCCTAAACTTCTAATAAATCTGCTTCATATTTTATCATTTCCTTGGCTGTATTGGTAGTAGAGACCGCATAGCAAGAGCTTCCCCTAGATAACCCTCAGTTATATGCCAGTGTAGAGACTTAATCTGTACACAGTGCCTCTCCTACTGAAGTGTTCTTAGCCCTTCTTTGTTATTTGTGCAGGAAACTTAGTGATTAAAGCCTTGTAACCAGGTGGAGCTTGGACCCAGTGCTGTGTATCCTTGAGAAAAGTCCTTTACTTTTCTGAACCTGCAACATGAATGATAGTAGATGATCAAGTCACGTAATAGAGAAGAAAATGAGATAATGTACATAAAATGCTTACTGTGATGCTAGCTCATTTTGTCACATCCATTACTGTTACTAGTAAGTCCCTCAGTGTTTCCCAGTGCCACAGAATTCAGCAATTGTCTGTACTTTCTATTGTGGCAGGTTCCCATTTCACTACTCACATAACCTGTTTAGTCTAAAGGACCTAGATTTAAAAACTTGCCCAACAGACTTTAGCTACCAAAGGAGGAATTTAAGACAGAGGCAGTAAAAGAAAAAGAAGGCCTAGTGATTATTAAGGTGATTGTATTAACTTTGGTCTACTCCAAGACTTGCAAACAGATAGTCTTTTTTTCTCTTTAGTCTCTTCCTCCTACCCTCCTTTCTTTCCTTTTTTTTTTTCTTACTTGTACTGGGGAGCCCATGGAATCTCCTGTTGATTTATCAAGGTCTATTTCCCTATGAAACTGATTGTTTTACATTTGTGAAAAATCATTTGTTTTGGAAGTTTACATGGAGATGTTAGTTCTTTAGCATCTTTTTAAAAAATTAATATTTACTGAAAACTTACCATATGCTAATCATGGTACATGTATTATCTTTTTTAGTCCTCATAAGTAACCTATGAGATTACCATTTTATAGATAAGAAACTGAGACCCTAAAAAATTAAGTAATTTGCAAGTGTTCACACATTGCAAACTGCTGCACTTCATTCATATGTCATTTACAAAAGTTTGTGTGACAGTCTTCACAAACTTGCTCATTTTTTATTCCTCAGAGCTCAACCCGCTTTATTCCACAGTTTCTGAAAGAAATGGTGATTGCAGGTTGTTACTGAAGCTGAGGAAACAACCAAGGACCAGGAATTCCTTCACACCTTTCCTAAAAGACATTTAGTCAGGAAAGGTTGCCTCAACATACTGTTTTGTAAGGCACACTCACAGGTACCTAGTACATCATGGTAAACAGGTACAATGAAAAGCCCAGTGCAAAACTCTGTAATAGAACCCCAGAAGCAGTCTTTCTTGACTCCCCTGGGGGTGAATTTCACCACAAGGCCATCCTTTCAGCTTCCTGTCAATATCCACAGTTCTTGGCCAAGTATAATCTTGAGGCCTCTCTGAGCTCTCACTAGGTCCCAGCAGAAGTAGCATCATTACTCACATGTGGCAGGGAAACCTGGCTTCTGTTCCTAGCCTGACAATATTCTACCTTTGTGACCTTGCATGAGTCACTTCTCTGTGATTCCTCCCTTATCCGTCAGGCGTATTGCTTACACAAATGTAGAGATTTAAAAGATTTCTCCTGTCTCTTTATGGGGTTTGTAAAAGACAAAATAAAGCACAACTGTGAGAACCCTAAAACGCTAGGAGGAAATACACCAGAATCTTGTTAACTCTGGGATGATGGGAGGTATATATCTTCTTTATGCTTTTCCTATACTTTCCTAGTTTTCCACAGTAAGCATGTCTTGATTTTCTAATGAAAAAGAAGAAAGATTTGATTAAAAGAACAATACAAATCTAAGATGATCCATCATCATTGCATTACAGCCTATGTAAGCATAAAGTCAGAACCATAGGGAGAGGCTAGGATGAGGAAGTGCATTTAAACTGGATGAGTTAGTCACAGATATGGCCTTAAGTGACCTAGCCAGCATCCAAGCTTAACAGTGCTTTTTTTTTTTTTCTTTTTTTGGCACTTGACACACCTAGTGTAAGGGATTACTGCTCTAATTCTAATTTCTGATTAGCAGCAACATGCTATCCATGCAGTTGATAAACCAGTTTTATAAATTAACAGGTTCTTCTTACAAAAGGATTCATCAGGTAGTCCCTTTAAACTTTTAGCAAGCTGTTTACAAAATGAATACATTTAGAATATGTTTCTAAATTTGATTCTAAAATATAATTCTGTATCTCACATCCAGATAATCTTTAGTAACATAACTATTGCTTAGACCATGGAGGAACTTAGTTAAATTTTTAAAAAGCACAAGCCCGTTCTTGTTAAGTTATTTTGTGGCCTGTTGTTGAAATTTTACTGTCAACTTTCAGACTCTTATTTGGAAACTGTAGTCTATGGTCCTGCTACCCTGAATAAGCCCGATCCCATCTGATCTCAGAAGCTAAGCAGGGTCAGGCCTGGTAGTACTTGGATGGGAGACCATCTAGGAAGACCAGGTGCTGTAGGTGTAAAAAATAAAAAAGTAAGGGATTGTAAGCTGACAAGATCCTTGCAATCTGTGAGGTCAACCAAGGGTTGACTCGCCTAAAAAATAAAAAAAAAAAGTAATTTAGAAAACTGTAACTATGTTCCATGTGATATAAGTTAAGATTCTGAGAGATTGAGACAAAATGAAATAGGACTTCCTTACCCTTAATTCACTACAATATAAATGTATTTATCATCAGTGCCCCACAGTATAGTAGAAACCACACGGACTTTGAAGTCATATGTACTGTATATGGAATTTGGTTCTTCCATACCACAGCTGTTTGTGAGGAAATCAACCTCTGAGTTTATTCCTCAGCTATAAACTAGGCATAATAATCATATTCCCCTCACATCAGGCTATTGTGAGGATTCTATCAAATATTTTTAAAGATCTTCACCTTTTTGATTGTCAGGAATCAACATTCCTCCCTCTATCTAACATCAGGACAGCATGTCATATATAGCTGTTTTCAGTGCTAGAGGCCAATCCTGAGGCTTTACCTCCTCTCCCTAATTCTCTTGTAGCCCGAGGGACCCAGATTAGTCTTTACTCCCATTTGGAGTGGCATTGGTCTCAAAAGAAATCATGGGCTAATGGCAGTTGCGATATCTTATCACTTCCATGTTCCGACACATCAGGCCTGGCCTCTTTTATGACTGCATCCCGGTGGAACAGCAGGTGGATGTGATTAGTCATTCCATGATGAACATTTCCGTCCTTTGTTTCAGTTACTAAGATAGATGAGTATTATGAGACCTTGCTTTGGAGCCAAGTTATACCCTAGGGATTTTAGTTAAACTAAATCTATCAAAGATATTAAAAAAGAGTGTATGAAATCAAGAAGTAAATTAGCTCTTGAGCTAGTGAATGTTCCCCCGTAAGATTAGTATTCCACGTTGTTTTCATTGCTGTTGGGTACTTTATATGATTTAGTGTTTAGGCAGCTTCCTACATGAAGGGAAAAAGCTGCAGTGTACTAACAAAGTTACGTGTCTGTTCTCTATTGCATTGAGTCGACTCTTAGGAGCCAGAGGGCTTTGTTTACTCCTTGGGGAAGTCACCCTATGGATTTTATTTTCAGGTGATCCTGAAGGGCAGCAAGGAGCGCAGCACCGGGGCCACTGGAGTTAATGCAGACTCCTCCCGCTCCCATGCTATCATCCAAATTCAGATCAAAGATTCAGCCAAGAGGACATTTGGCAGGTGAGCTGGAAATATGCAGAGAATTGCATTGTCTGCTTTTCCCTAATGTGACTTTGAAATATGTTATCAACAACAGGACACCCTGCCACCATGGATTTCTTTATTTCAAGGATACAGAGTAGAGTTGTTAGCCCTGAAATAAATCATTGTACTGAAGTGCCATCAGTTGATTAACCATGAAGTAATGACCTATTGTTGGTCAACCCTAAGTTATTAAAAGGGACATTGATTGCTTCTAATGTGAAACACAGTATCAGCAGAGGAATAGCAGAGAATGCATCTCAGAGAGCTTACAGGCCAAAAAAAAAGAAAAGAAAATTAATCCATCCTTCTTGAAAGAAGCCATGAGACAATTGGGTACATTCATTGCTTCTCTGGTGCTATCTTAGCAAACTCTGCCACACTGATGGATGAGCCTATCTCATCTCTGAGTAATGAGTCTTTTTTTCTTTCTTTTTTCTTTAGTGTTTTTGGGGGCTGGAAAGCAGCCCACTGAAGTTTCTATTTAATTATCTAAGTGGTCCCTTAAGCAATTTACATTGTGGTCATTTAGCCTTATGGGAAGAATGTTTTATTAATTTGTTATACTTTCTTACAAATGATTAAAACCAGTGGAAGTGTCTGGGTGAACAGTGCCAGCAGCAGTGGATAGATCAGTGTCTTGCGATACTTTTGGAAAGCTGACAGTAATGCCTTTTTTTTTCCTGAGTATGAGCCAGTGTTAATTTCTTCCGGCCATCACAAAATGCTGACTGATGTAAAAAGAAACCAAAGCCCCAAAGAAGTCATCCCTGCTGTGTCTTTTCTCTAGGATCTCTTTCATTGACTTGGCTGGCAGTGAAAGAGCAGCAGATGCCAGAGACTCAGACAGACAGACAAAGATGGAAGGAGCAGAAATAAACCAGAGTCTTCTGGCTGTGAGTTGTTTGAAAGCTTTAATCTAAAAATTCTTCTTCAGAGAATTTGCCCCACCCGAGTGGCTGAGAGTGGGGTGGAATCAACAGAGCACGGGCATGAATTCCAGGCAATGAATTCCAGGCTTATAGATAGAAGCTGCCCAATCATATTCTCGGCAATTCTAGGCAACTATTCCCTTGTCTCCCTGCGTTCTTTGAAAAGGGGGAACGATCCAATGATGAGACGGTAGAATAATGAGATTATAATAATACAAAAGAAACAAAGCACAACAAACTCATTGGTCACGTTTAGGTTACCAGAACACCAACTCATTCTGAAAACTGGTAACGACAAAGAATCAAGAATTTATCTTGCCTCCACTGTATGAACTGTATTTCAGGTTCATCAGATACTTGAGGGAAAGTTCTTTTCCAGCTAATAAATACAGAAGGAATATTAGAATTACACCATTTTGGAATCCCTAATGAAACAATGAATATAAGTGATGCTCATCAATGACTGCTAAAACCATTAGGTGAAAAAGGCTGATGGGAAATGTTTTAATGGAGGAATTAGGCTGACAACACTTGAATCTTTCTTCTTAAAATCACAAAAAGAGACATCCATTCTCTCTACCTCCTGACATGTTCCTATAGGATGTCTAAGAATAACCTCTGAATTCTTGCCAGAAAAAAAATAGAACCTAAATCTGATTAAGCCTTTAAATCAGCATTTCCTAATATGTGAGCCACAAATGCAAACCATATATGTAATTTTAAATTTCTAATGTCCACATTAAAATACATGTACTAATTATATTAAATATATACTCTTAATTATATGTTTTAGTTAATCTGATATATTCAAAATATTATTTCAGCATGCTGCTTATATTGTACATCTTTGGCTAGTTGGAACCTTTTCAAATATGTTCCTGTGTCTTCTAGTCCCTGATAGCTTCCTTCCTGGCTCTCTGTAATGACTGGAAGTTCTGGGCTCATCTTGTACATTTCCTTCCCCAGGTTTGAATCAGCCATTTATTCAATAAGCCTTGGTTTTAGAGGGAAGTGGAATTTAGAGACTGTTTAGGGGTGATAGGGGGGCTTACTATCATTGTGTTAGTCCTTGCTTCTAGCCCTTTCTGATGAACACGGCTAGAAAATAGATTTCGTTTTTTAGAAGGAGAAAAATATATCACGAATTCATACTAATAAATTAATTCGAAATTAAGATTAAAGAGTTTTTGCTTAACTTTTTTGAATTTGTATTTTTCTCCTTCTCTCTTACAGTAGAATTGTTAGTTCCTAAAACATTAATATAATGTATTTGCTCTACTGCAGTATATATATATTTCAAAATAATGCTGATATTTCTCTGTGAGGTACACAAAGATGTCCCTTGTTTCTTTCCTGGGCATTTCTCTTGGTTCTTCCTAATGTTTAGTAAAGTCTACTTTCCATTCTGATTCAGCAGGGCTAAAGGGACCAGGTTCATAGGGATTGGTGGCCACACTTGGATTTGAATATATAAGGAGCAGGTGTAACTAAGGGGGCCAGGGTTTGGTTACCTGTTCATCCATTCTGGAGAATCTTCCCAGTGCTCATATCCCAGGGAATATTGGATTGATTTGTAATAAAAGAGGAAATTTCCTTATTCCTTCTTATACTCTGCAGCTTCTTAGATAGAGGAGAATTAGCTGCAGGCATCCCTGACTGCAGCCGGGAACAGCCACAGCAAATTCTCAAAGCTACTTACCTGTTCTTGGTGAACTCCCAGCACTGGCACTTCCAAGGAATTCCTTCCAAGCTCTTTCCTCTCCTTTTCATTTAATGCCTTTTAGCCTAGATTCATGACTCAGAAATAAAAGATCTCTCCTCCCTCATTTTTCCCCCGACCCCTGCTGTGCCTGTTACCCCTAGAAGTCTGCATACCCTGGTCTATGCTGACATTAGTGATGTCCTGTGAGCAATTCTTTGAGGGGCTATGGCCAGGAGCAAGTGACATGACCTTGCCTTTGGGCCACAGTTCTGGCTTTTTTTAAGTGAGGAGGTAGACCTAGATGATTTCTAAGTTCCTTCCCAGCTCTGACTCTAGAATTTCTCTCTCCCCATTCAGACAACTTATGTCTGAATCTACTCTTGAGTCTACACCTATAGGTGTGCACATGTAAGTGGGGAGGTGGAAGAGTGGCATAGATATTTTCTTTACTTAAGCGCTTCTGCAGTTGGGAAGAGTGTGATGAGAGGGAGCTGGCGAGCCAGAACTGCCACTGCATAAGCTTAGACTCTGGGACCTGTGGAAATGTCCCTAGGTTTGTCTGCTCCATGCTATCAGGATCACAGCTTTTAAGTTGGGAGGCCCTTAACCTAGGCACAGATAGCACAGGATAATGTTTTCTAGTCTAGCTTGATTTTTCTTGTTGAACAAGAAACTATCAAGGCATTTTGACTTCCTTTTGGAAGACTGACTGACTGACTTTGAATGTAAGAAAAATCTGATCTGTTATTCTCTCATTGCATGTGATATTTGATGTGCTTGTTATTTTCAGCTGAAGGAATGTATCCGAGCATTGGATCAGGAACATACCCATACTCCCTTTCGGCAAAGCAAATTAACTCAGGTAAAGTTAAATGTGAGCTTTGAGTTCATTCTGGTTCACTCATTTGTTCCTTCTTCCATTTATTTGTTCCTTCAGCAGAGCATCCACTGCCATCAAGATGTGACGCTAAGCACGGGGGAAAAGGGAGTGAAGGGGAGTCACTAGGAGCTCTTAGTCTAGGAGGAGAGAGGGGCATCCTCAGGCAGAGATACCTGTAGTGTGAGGCAGCTGGGCTCCCGTGGGGCAGCAGTACTCTTCTGGTTATCATTCAACAGCTTTCCGCTTATTCCTGATATAAAAAAACCTTGTCGATTTAATGGAGCCTCTGAGCCTTTGAAGAGGGTGTGGAGTAGCTGTATTTGGTACTTTCTTAGCCGTAAGACTTAGACCGGTGTTTTAAGACAAAAAGAATAGCTGCATAAAAAGAATGGGGTAGATTTTGACGTGTGATCAAGATCTATAGTTTAAAAATATGATGTGAGAAAAAAACTACACAGAAAAAGTATGCATTTGTTAACTGATTATTCTGAGTGATAGAACTATAGGTAATCTTTCTTCTGTTTTTCTATCATGAAAATGTGCTTCATATTAACAAAACAACAGTAAGCATCTGTAATGGGTGCAGAAGAGTGGCCCATGGAGGGGTCTAAGACAGTTATGGGTGCCCCTGGTTCCTTTCTTCACCAAGTCCTGTGCACAGAGGATCGACTAGGCAGGGATCTTTGTGTTTTGGAAGAGGTTTTCATGCTGTGCTGCCAGCTAGTGGCTCTACAGGGCCTGAGTCAGAACCTATAATAATACAGCTCCTTACTAGGCAGAGTTGTTGATCTATGGATTAGATCATGTCTTCTCAAACATGATTTCAACCAGGGACCTAGGAGACCTTTCTTACAGGTGATTAATCCTGACTCTGACATTTACTCTATTTCTTAAAACAAGTTCCCCATCCCAAGAAAATGTGTTCCTATTAATTAAAATAATAATTCAAACAGTAGATACAAGTACAAAGAAGATAGTGAAAAGCACCTGAAAATCTCTGCTCCCAGGGACAACCACTGCTACATTTTGGTGAACATCCTTCCAGGCATCTCTCTACTCATATATCTACACATAGATCCACTTAAAAGTTATGGAATCATGTGCCTTTTTCACACTAAGACAGTTTTAGGTCCTTCCATGTACCTAAATACAGATATGAATAATTATTTTTAATGGTTGTATTGTATTCAGTTTATACTGATCTAGTTTGTTCTCTGTTTATATACTCGTAGATTTTTCTAATTTTATTATTGTGACCAATATTCTGTTTGTACTTCATTTGTTTATTTATTTGGATCAATTAAGAAATTCTCTCTTTAGGATGAAGTCCTTGAAGCATGATTGCCAAACAATAGTGTGCACATTTTTTACATTTGATACATATTGCTTACTGCGCTCCCAAAAGCTTCTACCAGTTCATGGTACATGGTAAAACTTAGCAGTGTGTGAGAGCACCCATTTCCCTAGACCATCAGCGGGCAGGTGTCATGAGTGTTTCTTAATCTTCGGGTGAAAAAAATATTAGTTTTTTTAATGGTTGTTTGCATTTCTTTGATTAGTGGAGAAGTGAGTACCTTTGTGTGTTGATTATTTTTGTTTCTTCTTGTGTGAATTGCCTTTTTGTAGACAGGGGGACAAAAGAATTTCTTTTCGGTCCAGTGTCTTGCATACAGTAAGTAGTCAGTATGCCCTTTGTTAGTTGACTTCGTTGTCCTACCTTCTGTTTTGGACAGGTCCTGAAAGACTCTTTCATTGGCAATGCCAAAACTTGCATGATCGCCAACATCTCACCAAGCCATGTGGCCACTGAACACACTCTGAATACCCTGCGCTATGCTGACCGGTGAGTCCCTCTCAGGAGGCAGGTCATGTATGTGTGTCTTCTACACACACAGGGATCTGACCTAGGGCTCCAAAAGCCTGTTCTTGAGGCAGTGATCCTACCACCAGGGTTTTATGCAGTTGTCATTTGAAAAATGCGACCTGGTAGGCCACTTTACAAGTATGAATGTGATAAGAGAAACACATTCCCTTGTTCAAGAGAACTCCATCGGTGGCATTTAAATGGCTAATGGGAGATGAAATATTTCTCTGGAGTGGAAGGCTCAGTGAGGTTTTCTTTCCATTTGCCTAAGCCCTAAATTGTAAGGGATAGAATACGTATTACTTGCCAAGGCAGAAGCACTTAGAAGAGACCAACCCCAGATGTGTTACAGAAGGATAAACAGACCCAGAGAAGGGCAAGAATGTTAAAAGGGCTCACTGGGAGTTGGTGTTACAGCTGGTACCTCTTACCCCATGGTCACATGTGTCTCCTACAGTGGGTGAAGATTCTGTCATTACCATCCTTTCCTCTGGCCACTTTGCTACCTGGTCCTGTCTTACACTCTCCTCTTGAGTCTCCTAGAAGCTGTCTCCAAGGTTAACAAACTATTTGAAGGATATCTGTTTTTTTATTACTGTTAAAGAATTTTCAGTATCCATGGCATTTGATGAAACTCATTAAGAAGGAAAGATGAGCTATCATTTAAGTTCCACGAGATTAGGAACTTTATCTCTTTTTCTCCACTATATCTCTACTGCCTGGACAGTATGTGGTACCTAGTAGATGCACAATAAATATTTGCAAATGAAAGGAGGAGCTCCTGCTGGGTGTCAGGGCTGGAGTAAGGCCCTCTGGGCACCTTATCTTATATAAATAGGAGAGATAGTTTACAAAGTGGTTACAAGAGTGGGCTCTGGATTCAGACTATCTGGCCAAATACCCTGCCTCTGTCACTAGCTAGCTGAGTGGCCTTGGACAAGTTTTCAACTCTCTGAGCCCGTTTCCTTATCTTAAAGGGGATATAAATAGCACCTACCTCATACAACAGGAACCAATGAGGTAATATGTATGAAAGGCTTAGCACCATGCCCAGCACATAGAACTCAATATATGTTAACTTTAACAATAATACTATTAATAGGTCCCCCAAGTAAGTTTTCTGAAGGAGGTTTCTTTTATTGCATAGTTTCCTAATGCCAGCACATTACCACTGCTAGAAGAAAGTGGCTACGTTATGAATTGAGGGTTCTGTTTGTGGAATAGTGAGTGGGCAAGTGGGAGACATGAAGCTCCTGAGTTGGCCCATCTTCAGGAAGCGTGGCATAGGCTCTGCTTGGACATAGTGCAGTCCTGACACTAGCTACCCTGGCCTGTCCCTCCCATGGGACTGTGGTAATTTCCAAAACTCTTCTGATTAATGGAATGTTGGGTGCATGCTTATATCCTCAGAGAAGTCATTGGTCTTTTTTGTTCAGGTAAAGAGAGGTATCTCATGCTGAAATAGAATCTCCCCATTTCTTCTTATTCTCTCCCAGTATTCAATCCCTGTAATACTTTTCTTTGGTGTTTGTTTTCCCTAAAGGCTGTAGAAAGGGAATTATAGAACATGCAAAATATACACTTAACATGAAATTGTTATTTATAGGGTAAAAGAACTAAAGAAAAGCATTAAGTGTTGCACTTCAGCTGCCAGTCGAAATCGGACATCTGGAAATTCTTCTCCGAAACGAATTCAGAGCTCCCCTGTGGCCCTGCCAGGGGACAAGTGTTCTCCCAAAAAAGTCAGGCTGGGGCTTCAGCAGTCACTCACAGTGGCACCTGGCTCCACAAGAGGGAAGGCCCATCCTCTGGCCAGCCACCCACCCAACATCCCATTTACTTCTGTACCTAAAGTCCATGGCACAAAGTGTGGCTCCAGAGGGAATCCTCCCCAAGAGTGGGTCATTCAGACTAGCCCTGTCAGAGGAACCATGCGATCTGGACATTTAGCCAAAAAAAAGGCAGAAGAGTCAACTCCACTGTGCTCTGAGAAAAATCAAATCAGCAACAAAATTGTCCCTGGAGAAGACATGGTACATGGTAAGCTGCCCTCTAAGTATAAGAAAGTGCAGACTGTGCAGCCAGTGCAGAAGCAGCTTGTGTCACGAGGAGAGCTCCCCTTTGGCAGTATCCACCCCTTGGCAGAGTACCGTCAGGGCAGCAATGGGGCACCTGCCAGGCCCGCCTCTGAAGCTTGGACAAACATCCCTCCACATCAGAAGGAGAGGGAGGAACATTTGCGCTTTTATCACCAGCAGTTCCAGCAGCCACCTCTCCTCCAGCAGAAGTTAAAGTACCAACCACTGGAAAGGCTTTTATGCCAGTACAGGCCCCAGGAAGGGCAGCTCCAGAATGAGACCCCTCCTCCCTTACGCTCTTATTCCGAGAGCCATGATGGAGCCCAAGCTGAGGACCTTGATGACAGTGATTTCAGTGAAGATTCTTTCTCACATATCTCCAGTCAGAGGACCACAAAGCAGAGAAACACTGTGGAAAATAGCGAAGGCTCGTTTTTCCTTCATCAGAGGGAAAAAGGTCCTGAGGAGCAGGTGGCCGAAAGGCAGCAGAGTCTGTTTTTTAGCCCCAGGACAGAAGGTGATGAGAAGGATCTAGCTGGAAGCTGGATGTACTCCAGGGACCCCACAAGCCACAGAAGAGCAGCCCTTGATCACAACCACAGCCCAAGTAAGGTGCCCTTGGACTGGAGCAGAGAGGAGGACTCTACCTCCTCAGGGCCCTCTCCCAGAGACAACCTGGCAGAAAAGCCTTACTGCTCACAGGTAGACTTTGTATATAACCAGAAAAGAGGCAGCAGCTCTGCCTTTGATCTCAGACAGGATGCCTTCGGGAGCGAGGTTCCTAGGCAGGCTGAGGGGAGCTTGCAGTCCCTAGAGGAAGATGGTTTCACTTTCTCGCTATCCCTCATTGCAGTTCCTGACCAAAGAGAGACAGTCAGCACACCTCTGAGAGAAATCAGTGAAGACAGCCCAAATGTGGCTACTACAGCAGTGAAAAACAGTGACCCTTTTCAAGAAGACTCTAGAGAAGAATTAGACACATGCTCTGAATATGCTTCTGGACTGATGGCTCCCCTCACTGTGTCCCTCCTTGAGAACATAGATAATGAGGGTTCTCCTCCCTTGGAACAGCCAGCCCAGACTGAGGCTGCACACAGTCAGATGGCAGCAAGCACAGAGGGGCCAGCTGTGGACCACTCAGGGTCATGTGGTGATCAAGAGGCAGTCCTGCCAGTGTCTTCAACTGGGCACCTGTGGCTCTCGTCATCTCCCCCTGACAATAAGCCTGGTGCCGATCTTCCAGCTCTGTCTCCATCACCCATCCGTCAGCACCCATCTGACGAGCTGCCTGACAGGGAGGCTGACTTGGGGGAGGCCTGCCAGAGCATGGAGACTGCACTTTTCTCCCAGGAACATGAGGCTAGTGAGCAGTATGATGCCGATGCTGAGGAGACAGAGCTGGGCAGCTCCCAGGGATTCCCGGGAAAGCCATTCCCCACCATACATACTGGAGGACCCCACTGTGGGCCTACACCCACCCCGCGAACAGAAAGTAGTGATGTGGCTGACCAGCCCTGGGCCCAGGAGAGAAAGCATCTGGCAGGTCTTGGTTGGCAGGAGCTGGGTTTGTCCACAGACCCCATCAGGTTGCCCTACTACAATGAGGACATCGAATGGCTCAAACACAGGCCGATACAAAGGTGCTTAACAAGACCCAGCTCTCCCCTGGTCCCCAGCTGCTCTCCCAAGACTGCCGGGACACTCCAGCCCACCCTGGGGCACGCACAGTAAGTTGGGCTTTCCCCAAGACTTGAGCTCCTACTCCCAACCCAGCTTAACTTAATGTTTTGTCTGTTCTGGGGATGTCTGTGGTTGGCTCAGTGTCAGTTGTACTGTGACTAGAGAAGGGCTTTGTTAAACTTTTCAAGGGAGTCTGCCTAGATGCATCTGACATAAATAGCAGAAATAAAACGTATTGGAGCAGGCCTGCCAGGGTGGGTGGACCCTCAGTCTGGGAAAGCTGAGATGTGAGTGAGAAGGGGGGATCTGTCCCCGTAAGAGCAAGCCTGTGACTTGTGGCGAGGTCAGAATCCTCTTCTTCATTCTCTTGGGTCTGTGTTCCTGGAAGTGCTGCCCAGGGACCCAGCAGCTGCCACCTTGTACCCCCAGAGCTAAAGCAGGTTGGGTACCTTCCAATATGGGGAAGGTAAAAAACAGAGGATGGTGGTTTGTGCTGCTTTTCCCAAAAGATGCTGTGTATAGTGCAGCGGCGATGAGACAGCAGCCTCAGGGGATGTGAAAGAAAGGAAGCAGTGAGATCTAGCAGGGCCCCTCTCAGCATCAGAAGCCTAGGAGCTAGAGAGCAGGGTGAGCTTGTGGGAGCAGATACTTCCTTTATGAGGCTGCAGCCCTTTTCTAAGGCTCCTGATACCTAGGCCAGCTGTCTTTGTCTGCTGCTCACTGGTGCTCAGGCCAGGGCCATGGACAAAAAGAAGGGCATGCAGGGATGTACAGGTGAGGAGCCCACCTCTTCCAGGTAATCTTGCTGTCTCCCTGGTCTCTACCCATCAGTAGGGTATGACAAAAGACAGATACTCCAGCTTCTAGCTCAAACCCCCATGCTTTGGTCCCAGACCGCCCATAAGAAGTAGAAATGACAGCATCCTAGACAGTAGGCTCTACTTTGTGCCAAGGATGCCAGCTATAGTGGCACAGCCTTGAGCCTTTCTGCAGGGAGCTGTGGGCAGTTCCTCTGTAGAAGCAGCACCCAGTCCTGTCCCTTAGTGTACCTGGGGAGGCAGGGGTCAGCTCCAAAAGCCCCTGTCTCTCCCAGTATCTCACTGGTATTCCCTAGTCTCTTAAGTCTGGAGAAGAACATGTGACAGGAAGAGGTGGGGTGAGCCATCCTGGTCAAAGCCTTGACCACTTTGGGCAGAGGCAGCTCCTGGCCTTGAAATGGGACTCAACTCCAGAAAGCTGCCCAGGAGTTGGAAGGCCTGGAGGCCCACAGTGTGCTCTCTGGTGTTCCCAGGCAGGTGGTCATTCGCGCACACCAGGAACAGCTGGATGAAATGGCTGAGCTGGGCTTCAAGGAGGAGACCCTGATGAGCCAGCTGGCTCCTAATGTAAGTGCCCTTGTCTGGACACTCGGGACTGTTGGGAATTAGCCTTCGGCTAGTTTGACGGTCAGCTTTATTTGCTGTGGTTAGTGTCGGGTGAGGGTCTGCTGTCATATTCCACCCATTGTTGAGGCCTTGCGCTTTCTCTTGCCATTCCTCTGGGATAGCTTGAGAGAGTGCAAGGACAGGTGGGAGATGGTACCACACTCCCCATTCCTAGGCTAAAATGTTTCCGGCCTCTATCCTTCACCATTGTGCCTTCCTAGTGGCTTCTTGGGGCCCCTCCTTGTGACAGTAACAGTGAGCCACATGCAGACCAGAGGTATTTACGAAAACACCCCTCTACCCTGAAAGATACTTCTCTATGTATAAAGTGTCTCAAATGTAGAGAGGTGGGGCCCACCCTCTGCCATAGTGACTATCCTGCAGGTGTTCCAGCTGGAGGGGCCTGGGCTCCGAAATCTTCCTGCAGGAGATGGGACTACAAAAACAGATATAGAAGAGGGCCAGCAACAGCTCCATTTGTCCTTTGTTTCCTATCTCAGGATTTTGAAGATTTTGTGACCCAGTTGGATGAAATCATGGTTCTGAAATCCAAGTGCATCCAGAGTCTGAGGAACCAACTGCAGCTATACCTGGCCTGCCACAGGCTGTCTGAGGCTCCTGAGAGGACAGTGGTGTCTTAGAGCAAGATCTACACACTATGGGGTCGCAGGGGTCTCAGGGGCTAGAGGGGCCTCTGCTGGGTCCTCCCTACAGATACTAGAACCCACTTCCTGGTTCTGCCCACACGTTAGCCTCTATAGCTACACATGGGCTTGGCTGGGCCCCAGCTGTTCTCTCAGGGCCAAGCCTCTTGTCTCTCAGTTCCAGGCACAGGAAGATCTTAATGTACCCCTCCCTTTTCTCTGAAGCTAGAAGAGAATTTGTCTTACTGACCCTTGTATGGAAACACACCTGGGTCTAATAACCTTGTAGATGTTTCTCAATTTTGGAATTAAAGGATAGGTGGTCACTGGTAACTTAGAGGTCACAGATCACAAACTAGGTAAGATAATGCTGCGCCCAGGAGCTTTATCAGCTGAATTCTATGCCTTTCTTCAGGACTTGGCCAAAAACTAAAACATCGGTGCTAGTGGGGCAGGGGCAGATGAGTTCTGTCTCATGATTTGGGGCTTTAGGTTGGCTTTTGAAATGTAAAACGAAGGAACTTTGACTTGATGTGTCTTTAATAACAGCAGATGTGGGACGGGCTTTATGCTTCCAGTTCCTCTTCCTTCTTGCAAACCAGTATTGAGACAGAAGAGGGTTCCTACGTCAGTGCATTACTCTTTTCGCATCTCTGCCTTTTGCTGGGATGACCAGCCTGTTACAAGCCTCAGTAGCCCAAAAAATGGCTCCTGTTTGAGACTCCTCACCTACCACACCCACTCACAGAATGAAGAGCTAGAGGATCTCAGGCAAGTCCATCTCGTAGCCTCACCATCATGCAAAATCACCCTGGCTGCCCACTTCCCCTTTCAAGGGCCTGTGTTCAGTATCTTGGCATTGCATAAAGCAGAATTTTTACACACACATGCATACACATCTTCATGTGAGTCCTGCTAGCTAGCTACCTTGCAGCAGGAAGAAGCTTAAAACAAGAAATACATAGTAGCTTCCAGGTGGCCCATCATCTTCTAAGGCCACCTTGGGTTAAATCGAGATTCATGTGTCACATCCTTGGCCCTGACACCCATTATGGTGTGGAACATTAATTTCCTACTGGTAAAGGATAACTTTTTAAGGTTTTAAAATGAGGACTTAATTTTAAAGGCCAGAAGAGGGGCTAACTGGCTTTGAGACTAGCCGTGTCTGATCTGACCACCAGAGGGCAGCCGCTTCCCAGCTTAGTGCTTCCTGGCCTAAAGGCTCTGCAGTTCCTCAAGTGATCACTAAAAGGATTAGAAACACACCTCCAGCCAACAGCACAAGAGGGACTATGGGACAGTAGTAATTATAAGGACAAGAAACTTTATGGCTAAATCTGGTTCTGTCAGATATAGCAGTACCACTGAAAGCTGGTGAAGCAGTGTGAATCCAGTCCTACCTGTGGCATAAATGCCTGGTGCTACTCCCAAGAAGAGGGGCTTCTTCCTCATTTCTGGGTGATTCCCCTGAAGGCCCAGCCTGTTTCACCTCAATAGCCAGTGTTGCAGGAAGGCATGCATCCTTGGCCCAGAGACCAGGCTAGGTAAGGTTTAAACAGACCTTCACCTGAATGAAGAAAATACTGAAATGACAAAATAGGTCCTATTTCATGCCCAGCAAATCTAAGCAAGAAATCCCTTTACCACTCACTGACCCCTACCTCTCAGTAAAACAGCCCTTAGCAATAAATTATAACAGCAAGACACACCTTTTAGATTTTTATTAGTAGTTCTCTCTGAAGAATCAAAATAGTTATTAGCAAATTACTTTAGATTCATCAAGACTGTATATCCTTTGTATTTAGATCTTTAATGATGTACAACGTAATACAAAACAAACCAAAGAGACTGATTTCTATGACTAGGTGTTATTCATTGTGTCATCCTAGAGCAGGGGGCTGGAAGGAGAGGTTGTTCTCCAAGAACTGAGGTGGAGTTAGTGCTGGGCAACTAAATCACGGCCGGTTTCTCCCCAACTCGGGGCCCAGCTGGGAAGGGGCCAATGATTTCTTAATCTGACAACTGTTTCCTAGAACAAGGGGCTCTAAAATCCCAGTAGCAGAGGACAGTGGTCCAAAACAAGCCAAAAGAAACAGGTTGGGGCAAGGAAGCATGGTAACTGCCTGGCATAAGAGGCAAATGCACAGCCCCACATAGAAAAGGGCATTCTTTGCACCTCAGAGACATTGCAGAGCCAGTGTAATACTAAGACTTTGTCAAAAGGGAGGAAAAATAAAACCCTGGAAGAACCTTTCAATTGCACTCAACCTAGATTAGAGTTCATTCTGCCAGTGCAGAGGAGGGAAGCATCCAGCCCCAGAGCAGCACTGAGTCTGGCCCTCCCTCCCCTTCTCCCCGACTACTTTTGGCAGCCAGGCCAGGTTTCAGCTGAGGACATACAGACCCCAGAAAAACCAGAGAAGTCTCTGGAGGGCCAAGGTGGGAAGGACACTTCTCAAAATATAAATACATTTAATATGGAAGGAGCCAGGACAGTTCTGGGGACATTCACATGCCCAAATCTCAGTTTTCTCCCCAGCACAGGGCCTAGGCTCAGAGAGACTGGCAAGCACAGTCTTTACACCTGACCTTTCACCCCCAAAAGAAAATCTGGAAGTGTGCCCCTTCTTCCTTCTCCACGGGTGAGCTCTTCAGGGCCTCTTGCAGGGGTGGTTCTGTGGCAGGGCTTAGGCAGGGCCTGGTCTCAGCTGGCCCCCGCCCGAGCCATGAGGTCTTCCAAAGCATTGTCCTGGTCATTGTTGTGTAATAGCAGGACTTCCTTAATGTCTTTCAGTTCAAAGCCCATTTCCTTAAATTTGCTCATTAACTGAAGAAACTCCATCATCTAAAGAACAGAAGAAAATACAAATTAAAGAGATCTTGCCACACAGCACAGCTGAGTAGAGAAATATGAATATAGGGAGTTGTTTGAGGGAGTTTGCACCCTTGGCCAGAGCCCCATGAGCCTCTCTGAGGTCCCCCAAAAAGCAGAGGAGTGCTGTGGACAAAGCCAGAGCAGACAGGTTGAGGCCACAGCCCATCATCTCAGAAGCCACGCCCAGTGCTAACTCTTGCTGACCTTCATTCCACTCCCATCACCCACATCCACACTCCTAACAGTGCAGACTACTAAACCCGGAGGCAGCTGTTCTCTGGAGAGCAGGCTAAGCAAAGTGACTAGCAATCTTGCAAATCATTCGAAAATATGGTTTTTTGCCCATGTCATTTTTCCCTTCCCTTCCCTCCCTGGGATTCTAGGTGGTCTTCAACCCACTGCTTCATCAGAGCCAAACACGCAAACTAGCCAAACGCCTGTCTGAACACCTGGGAGACTACATTTCAACTGCCTCTGCCTGCCATCACTGGTGGGGAAAAGGAGTTGTGAGACAGGAAGCAATCCAAAACAGACCACTTTGTCTCTCCTTTCCAGAGAGTTCCCGTGAAGCATGAAGGTTCCTACCTTTTCCTCTGAACACTGGTGCATTTCCAGAGCCTCTTCCACTAAAAGAGGGTCGAAGCCCTTCTCACAGAGCTGTCCATGTACAAAAAGATAGTCGAGAATCTAAAAAAAAGAAACAAAAGGTCTGAGCACCTAAATGCCACTCCTGTTTCCCAAGAGTCTTACACAAACCAGCAAGTGTGATGTGTGCTCCCCACCCTGGTTATTAGATCCTGGACAGGATTTGATTTTGTGCCTTGAACTGCATCTAATACAGCAGGACCTCAGTGACTATCTGCTGAACAGACAGGCACACCCTTCTAAACGTGAGTAGGCATTTTTCAAAGGAGTTCCTGTCACAGCTGACTTATATCTCCCAGAACATCAACTCCACAGCCTGGGCAGGATATTCTAAGAAATAGCCCAAGTCAAAATGCCCCTAAGGTTTAGGACTCCAGTACCTATTTGGAACTACCTGGGCAGCTATAACAGAGAAGGGGGGTAGCTGGATAAGAGTCCAACAGCTCCAATACTCCCAAGGCTTTTCCTCTGCCTATGTCCCAGAGCACCCCGAAGAAGAAGCACAGCTGCTGAGGCTGCTGGTTTCCCCAACAAAGTGCCCTGATTTCCCCCTGACTCAGGAACAGATGTTGATGTTGTGAGTCTGAGGGGCTTTAGGATAGAGGCAAAATACTAATCGAGCACCAGAGGTCTGGAACCTCTCTCCTGGCTGACCAACTGCTCACCTGCTCAATATTCTCTCCTTTCTTCTTCATGGCTCTCAGGACACACTCATATGAGTAGCCCATGTTGACCACAGTCTCCACACACTGCTGCTCACTGGGTGATAGCGTCTGCAGTTCAGAATAAGCTTGGGGACAGCCAGGAGTGTTGGGCACTTGTGACACTGAGAAGTTAGGAGCTGTGACCTGGTGGTGGAGAAACAAGAGGATCGTGGCAAGAAGAAAGAAAACATCACTGAGGTGGCCCAGTCCAGGGGCTTACCATTTCTGACACTAATCAAACCCCTAGTCAAACAGTCAGCCTGAAATGAAGGGCCAGGCTGCTGGCCAGACATCCTGAAGAGGAATGAAGAGGAGTAGGGGAGCTCCAGGTGAGGGAGGGAAAAGTTGGGAAGACACCTGTAATGTGACTGTCCTCTGCTCTTAGCTCACCTTGCAGAATGAGAAAGCACCGCAAGAGCCACATGATCTTCCATGCTCAAATCCTCTGGGCGTGAGCTGGAGAAGTTCTGAGACTGCCCATGGGACTGAAGCCCAAGCTGGCTGCTATGATTCCTCTCCATAGCTCCAATTATCCCTTTCCTACACGTCTCTGAGTCCTGAAGGGATCATTCACCTCGAACACCCCCAACTCTCCCAACAATGTCTCTAACCTCACTTCTATCACTGGGCTGGGCAGAGACTATAAGTGCTATTCCCACACATGGCCAGCTCAGGGCCCCAGAGCTTTGAAGGCACTCGACCTCAGCCCTACACCATGCACTGTGCTTCGATTCCCTGCTACAGCTGCCGTCCTACAGAACCAGGACTGAAGCCCTCCCTCAAGAACAGGGCCCTGCCTCTACTGCACTGTCCACTGCTCCCTGCCACCCAGCCTTACTGACTCCAGTCTGACTGGTGGAAAGAGTCTCATGATTAACTTCTCCCATTACTTCTGATAATGACTCAGGCCCAAGGCATGAAGGCAGCACACTCCCAGGCCAAAGGACCAAACTACCATGGGAACAAGGTCACAAGCTGTTTTACAGCTCCGCCCAGCTCCCAAGAACCAGGGAAAATGTTTCAACAGAATTTTCTTTATTCCCCACCCCCTTTTTTTTTGGTGGTGGTGGGGTGGAGTTAGTTAGGAGGCAGGGAGCCTGCTGTCCTAGAAGCGTGTTCAAAACCAGATGCTCTCCTCAAAGTCAGCTGGGAAAAGCCAAGAAGACTACAGGCCTCAAAACCCATTCTTTCTACATAACCATCTCACCCACAGCACACTCCTGGCAGCCCAGTCACAGGGCTCAGTCATTAGGTTACAGGAGTTACAGTGGGGCAAGGAGACTGGATCACACCAATCTGGTCACTCTGCGGCCCCAAGATTGTCTTTGTGTGTCTCTCTCAGGGGCAAGCTCTACCTGGGCTCAACAATACCAACAACCAAATAGCTTTTTGGTTACACTACTGGTACAGTATGTTAATGTGAGCTCCTAAGGGGTTAGTTACCATGTCACATGCATTTCTGAAACTTGGGGGCCTGGCACTTACAGGGCCCTGTTTAACAGTTGTTGATTAAATGGAGGTCTATTAGGATTTCGAAGGGGGAATTTAACACAGCAAACTGACACTCCCTCCCCAAAGCCCACTAAAATGATAATAAAACAATGAAAACTGTATTAACCTTTAAAGTCAAAAAGAGGGAACCGCAGTGGACAATATATTTTGATGAAATTTCACAATGCGGAATGCTAATGGAGGCATGGTACTATTGCAAGAAATGTAATTATAACTGTGAAACAGGACAGTCAGTCCACCAGCCCCTCAAGACTTTTTTGAGAGGGGTTCAGTGTTTGGAAGCACCAGGTCCATATGGGATAAGGCAAGGACACAAAATCAGTGATCAAAGCAGTCAAATTCTCAGGCAACACCTTTCCCACCCACCTTTACCCTGTGCAGGAGGCAGAAGGTTTAGTCTCCAGAAAATGTGAACCAGACACCTAAAAAGATAACAAGCACAGTGTAATAGCAGAGAGATGCAGGAACCAAAGAGGGGATTAAGTAAAAGTCTATAGTGACTTTACTAAACCTTCCTTAGCCCTTAAGCAGAATTTTCTGGAGAAACTATAACAGCCCCAAAGACCTTCACATGTTGACATTTTGCATAGTTCCCCTCAGAGACAACTAACCTTCAACATATAGTGAAGCTTAATGATCAGCAAGCATACCCCAAAACACATTCCCCTTTTTTGATAGTTTTCATTTTAGTGCCTCACTCTTAAATGTGAATAGAGAGCCAAGCCACCAACATGAGATACCAAAGGAGGGAACACACAAAGCACTTGGAAATTTAAAATATGATAAAGTAAAATTTTTACTTAAAAGTTTGTGAGATTTTTTTAAAGGTTATAACACAGTCAAGGGTATATCCCAGAAAGTAAAACAAAGAGATAGAAAATTTAAAAAGATAGCAAATTAGAACAGTCAAGCTCCAATATCCAGTTTATAGGAATTCCAGAAAAACAACAGAGAAAATATCAAAGACCCTCCTCCCCCGCAAAATCCCATATTTTAAAATTGAGCCAGGGCCTTAGTTTGAAAGGATCCAGGAGAGCTTTAGCACAATGAACAAAGCCTATCACTGGTAAAATTCAAAACTCCATAAATGAAGAAAAGATCTCATAAGTTTGGCAGCAAGGTGGGGGATGACTCAGAATGGTACAGGAATACAGAATATTAGAAATCACTGGCGCTTATACTTCAATAAAAAAAAGTTTGTTTTTGTTTTCTAAAAGAGAGCAATCCCTTGAAAATAATCTTCAACTCAGAAATCTGATCTAGCCAAACTATTATCTACACGTGATGGTAAAGTTAAAACACTTCTGGATATTTGATAAGTCTTTTGGAGCATATGAATAAAATTAGAAATAGATACAAAGAAACTATGCAAAAAATTTATATGGGCCAGTTTATGAGAAACAAAAAGCTGCAAAAAAAAGTAGTTACAGTATACTATCTGAATGTGGCAATAAATACCCAATCATAATAACGTGAATAATAATATTAACTTACCCCAAATTTGTGATATAAATATGATAGAAAGTATGGGAGAAGATGGAGGGGCTACTGTAAGAGGTAAATCCTCAGCTACTATATAACAGGAAATATAAAACTGTCTAAAATTGATAAATTTAAAAGAACAATATAAGCATTTTATTTAGAAACAGAGATAATTCCCAGCAGAAATAGCTTAGAGTTAAAAGAACAGGGAGTTGGGGAGAGGTGAGGCAGGGAGCTACTGTTTTTCAATATAAGCCTTTTAAATGCTACTTGGTTTCATTTAAATGTGCTTGTATTACTTTGATAAAAATAAGTTCATTTTTAAAATCTAGAGATGGAGAATATAAGAAATGATCATTTGATTCAAACACTTAAAAGTGAAGACATTCTATATGTCAAAAATCGTTTAAAATACAATTCAAAAGCAAACTGGCACTCTTATGCTTACTGACCATAATTAGTAAATTGAGAACTCAGAAGTATAAAAGGGAGAAATATTTTGTTGAAATAACTATGAAAGAGTCGACAATGTAGCCCCACACCTGGAGAAAGACCTAATGATGGCAGGGGCCTACTAACCTGTGAGCAAAGCAAGGACCCTGAATGGTTGGGGGACACTGAGAAGAGACACTGGCTAGGGTTAGGTCAGGGAGTTTTATGCTGGATTCAGAATAAGGGCATACTGTAAGATTGTTCCTCTCAAGATGATCCGATGGATTTCTCAACTTGTAGATTAGTTTAATATAAACAGTAAAATGTTAAATCTAAATCTGAAAAATAAGACCCAAACATTGGCCCAACATTGGCCCTAATATAGCCAACAAGAACCAAATTCCAGGAATAGTTCCCAGGGAGTTCCTAAGTGAAGGGTGTTTATAGCCTGGTTGACCACCACCACTCTCCATCCCTACCCTGGCTTCAAGTCACTAACCACTCTGGAGAGAAGAGCTTCTCTCATAGGGTAAAGTTCTCACTGTGGGCTTCAAAGACTCACAATGAGATAGAGGACCAGAATGGAAACCAGGCTTTGCTCCTTAGGGTTAAGTGTCATGACTTCCTTAGAATAACACTAGAACTCCAGCTCTGTTTATATCTGCCCCTTGAAGGCAACAAGTCCTCAAACTAGCAAGAAACAGGCTCCCTCCCACCCTGAAATGGATAGGTCCAAAAGAAACTCCACAATCAGGTGGGTCAAAGAATGATGAGTGTTCTGGTTTGAGAAAGACCTCTGCCATTAGTTCATCTAAATTGTTACTGTAACTTTAAAGGGGCAGGGACTAGGCGGGGGCGATGGGGGGAGGGGGCACTGCTGGCTGAGGATCTCTAATCTTTCCCAGAGCGCTTTTAATTTTTCTAAAGCATACAATGAGTCATGAAGGAGTATCCTGCTGACCACAGCCCAGCAATGAACCAGGAGGAATTAGGATAAAGCCCATTCCTAGGAGGTAACAAAAGAAGTGTTATGCACTCTACTGAGTTTATCTGGGCCAAGGTCTATGGAAGTTTACATGCAGCAGTCAGCTCTCTGACAAAGGAAGCACTGACAGAGACACTCATTTACCAAGAATACTATTGCTGGGACCTTATACTCGCTGTAAGCAGGCCAAGATTCATCTTTCTACCTACCAACTAATAGCAGGCTTGTTATGGTCTCTGATAGATGCCCCACCAATACAATCAAGCTCCTTTCTGGCTCTTTGATATACCGTCATTTTAAAAATCTGTGGACTGGTGTAACAAGATCCTTGGACTTCTATGATTTCTATCCTAGAGTGTAACAATGTATCATTCTGTGCTGCTGAAACAACCACATCAAGACCTAAGACTATATACTCTGTGACAAAGTAACCTTACTGAATACGGAAATTTTTGTGTGTGACAAAATCAGATTTTCTTCAAGACACAAGCTGCAACATTTTTTATCAACCCATATTCAACTCTAAATCTGAATTCCTACCTTCCCCTCTCCCTCCTTTTGGAGAAAACTGCACAATTCATAGTAGTGAGCAGGTAAAAAAAAGGTAATTTTAGAATTAAAACATGCAGGTTTAAAAGTGATGAATTTCTACCTTTCGCTTGGACTTCCAATACAAATTACTCCCAGTTACTAAGGCACCACCCAGTCTGAAGAAACATAACTCCAAATTATCTGAACCATGGTACACACAAGAACCAAACTTCAAGGCAGAATGAAATAGAGGGAGGCAGGAGTACAAAGCAACCTTAAAAAACCACGAAGAAAGGTAATAGTTTAAAAGTACAAAGAAAGCAAGCCTTTAAAAAATGCAAACACAAGACGTGCGGCACAGAAATAAAATTGATTAGGCAGGAAAATACCATTCACATGACATATGTGATCTTTAAAAAAAAAAAAAAAAAGACCAAAAGATGCAGAGAGGAACAAGCCCACATATTCACAGTAGGTACACAGCTAACAATCTTTATCCTCAGGAAAACCAGAACTACATATATAAGCAAGGTCAATTTGGTCATGCCCTACCTTGCCCTAAATTTCAAAAAGAAGAATGTGAAGATAGAAACCACAAGGTAGAAGAATTTAGAAGACTTTGGAGCTTTAATTTAAGGGGATTTAAAAGGCTTACCGTGAGACCTGTATTTGGAGGTGATGATTCTTCTGTGCACATAGACAAGACAGAGAGGGAAGGCATCTGGGAGATCATATCAGAAGGATTCAGGGTTGGCACCTCTGTGCCAGTGTCCAAGTTCAAAGCTGAAAGCCCAAGAGTATGATGCCCATTGAGCTCACTGGCACTGCTTTGGGTGGAAGGCTTTAGGGAATTCCGGAACGTGCCATTGCGGAGGCAGGATGTGCTATGGAAAGTGCTTGCCAGCTTGGCTGTTTTCTGATTGCTGTCATCAGAGTCAAGTTTGGGGAATGACAGAGATTTGATATTGCTTACTGCAGGGATGGGGGGAAGGGACACTTTGGAAGACAGCGACATCTTTTCACAGTTGCCCAACTGTGGTAAGGTTATAAAGCCATTGGGTTTGTGAAGAGGCTTGAAATCTAGTGTTGCCCGCTCCAGGGATGCTAGGACCTCTTCATCCTGTAACACAGACCCAGAGCCTCCTCTAGGCAAGTTATTGTCCAATAACTGAGCCACAATAGGTCCAGTGGTTCCTACCAGAATGTTTCTCAGCTCTTCCTTCTCATCAATAGTTTTTAACTCCAGATTATCAAATGGGTCTTCTTCACACTCAAAGTCAGCAGGATTGAAATCTGCCTTTGTGTGGGGTGGGCTGAGAACTTTCTGTTTCGTGGCACTGCTGCTGACCCGAGTCGGGGTGAGGATGCTGTTGTGCTGTAAGCTGGCAAGGATGGGGTTAATAGGAGGTGGCTTTGTGGCTGTACTGTGAGTCTTGGAGAAGCTCATTTTTCTATCGCCCTCCGGGCCACTCTTAGAATTCACTTTAGCTTCTGCTTCCTCAGCCTTACGCTCTGCTTCCCGCTGGGCTTCTTGGATTTTCTTAATGTCTTCAGCCCACTCAATGGTTTTCTTTTCCAAGGAGAAATCATACTGCAAAGATATAGCAGAGAAAAGAGGTGTGAACTCAGGGTGGCTGCCCCTCTTCAAAGCAATTCTCCCACCCAATTCACTTCCCCACTAAACACAAGGTGTTCTAGATGATCCTCACTCAGGAAGACTAAGGCTTCCTAATCTTAAAAGAATCAAACTACACTCACAGCTTTTCTAGAAATTAACTAGAAAGAGCTCCCCTACCTCTAATCCTAGGCACCAGGACAAATATTACCTTGTCATTTCTCTTGTTTCTCTCCCTTCAGACTATTTCCCTTCCTAGAACTCTTCATTGATGACTCAGAGCTCAGCCACCTCCTCTATGAAGCTTTCCAGATGGCCTTTTCCTTCCTCTGAACTCTTATAAAGTATTTGCCTATATAATTTGATGCCGAGCATGTGACCACATGTAGCTTTAACCTTTCTCTAAACACTTCCCCAACAATATCATAAGCCTCTTATGGGCAGCAAACTGAGCTTTAGGCCCTCTTAAGGTCTCTATTATCTAACACAATGCCCTAATAGATCCTGTGCTCAATAATAATAGCACTTAACGTTTAAGAAGCACTTATAAGGTACATGCATGATTCTAACTAAGTGCAGTTTATGTATTAAAGTCTCTAGATTTTCTCAATAACCCTTTAAAGTAGGTACTATTGCTATCCTCGCTTAATAAGGGCTATGCTCAAGGTAACAAAAGCTAATAAGTAGTAGAGCCTGGATCTGAACCCCGGCAGTCTGACTATAGAAACTATGCTTCTTAAGCCACTATCAAATTATAATGAACAGACTGTACTCTAAATGCAAGAAAACTGCTTATGAAAAAATCTAGACATTCAAATTAATATTTTACAGTGTAAACTGCACAAGGATTTACTTCATGGTTCCTTAACAATACCTTAAAGCATGGATCAATTTACAAAAATTTCATTTGCACACTTAAAAAAAAAACATTTATAATATAAAAATAAATTCACCTAGCAACAGAAGAAAACAAAGCCTTTGGCGGTCACTCTAAAGCACCAAAGCTAAACAATGTCTGTGTGCACGTTCAAGGTTGGAGACACATTAAGAAGAGAGGGAAAGGAGAAGAAATAGGCCTACCGTACAATAGTGCAAGAGTTTTAAACATAATAAAGTACCTCCGGTAATTTCCATGCATTTTGGTTTTAAACAACATAAGAGAAGCCTGGAAATGCACATGTCAAGCTCATTTCATCCCTGAGCCTGCTGCTGGGCCCCAGGAAGACATCTGGGGATCACTGTGCTTCCTTTCTACCCCTAGCAGCACAGTGAGAAAAGAGCACTTTGGCTGCTGCTTCTAACTGTGGAAGAAATCCAATTTTGCAGCTGGTCTCCTCCACCAAAAACTAAGGCTGTAACCAAGTTCCTGACACCTGTAAACACAGGTCTCTGAAGTTTTTACTCCCAAGAATAATTGGAAATTTCTTTCCTTTTTTATAAAAGCTATACTGAGCTTTTGTTTTTTTAACCACCAAAGTAATGTAGAATACTTAGAACACGGGAAGGGAGGAGCAGAAATATCACAGTGAAAAAATAAAAATGTGGTTTGAGTGTACAATAATAAATAATAACAGCTAAAACATTTATGGAGTACCAGGAACCAGGGTAAGCATTATAAATGCATTATTTTATTTAATCCTTATAACAACTTTAAAAGCTAATTATCCCCATTTTACAGAGAAGAAATGGAGGCTTGGAGAGTTTAAGCAATCTGTCCAAGATTACATAGCTATTATATGGCAATGCCAGTCCATGAATGAGTGACACCAGAATTCACTCTAAACCGTGACACTAAGGGCCACTTCCCACTTACTGTGGCTACCACCACCACATTCAATAAAAGCTTTCTGGACCCTGGGTGCGACGGTTATGTATGTTTTTCTACTGGCTCACTCTGATAAATTTTCAGCTGAAAATTCGAGTTTGTACTACCAAGCAAGGGCAAATATGACCAACATAAGAAGCTTCAAGCTAGTTGTCTATGGCAGTGGTCCCCAACTTTTCTGGCACCAGGGACGGGTGCCCCTATAAGAATCTAATGCTTTGAGGTAGTGACTGGGGAGCAGCTTCAAATATAGATGAAGCTTCAGTTCCTACTACCATTGACCTCCTGCTGTGCAGCCTGGTCCCTAACAGTCACGGACATGTATGGGTCTGTGGTCTGGGGACTGGGGACCCCTGGTCTATGGCTCTAGGTCTGACTCTTCTCTGGATAGGGAGGAGTCCAGAACCAATATCACAGCCAAATCCTCCAGGAAGTACCCAGGCAAAGTTTATGGCTAATCTGCAATTAGAAAACAAAAATTATTCAACTGGCCCACACAGGAACGGAACTCAGAGCCTTGATCTCTCATTATTAGTGAATACTATGGGCACTGATCAAATAAATAGAAAATTTCCAGCATTCGGAACAAGTTTTCTAATGGATCAGTGAAGTAGTGAATAATATGAGAACTAATAAAAGATGATGGATGTGTTTTTCAATCATATTGCTAACAGTATACTGGACACAAAGAGGTGTTTACTGAATATTTGTTGTTGCCAATGGAAAAAAAATCACTAGGCAAACAAAACAAGGTAAAACTTTATAAGGAAAATCTATGTTTTCTGGCCCAGTAAAGTCTCCATACACAAAAGGAATAGCAATTCAGTATTCAAAAATATGTAAGATACTCAATACCATTAGTAATTAGGGCAATGTACATTAAAATCACAGTAAGAGACACCCACAAGGATATATATAAACAAAAAGATATTCAATAACAAGAGTTGGCAATGATGTGGAAAAACTGGAACCCTCATGTAGTGTGGATGGGATTAAACAGTGCAGCCACTTTGGAAATCAGTCTGACAATTCCTCAAAATGTTAAATATAATTACCATATGACCCAGCAATTCCACTCCTGGGTATATATATTCAAGAAAACTGAAAGTATATGTCCACACAAAAACCTGTATAAAAATATTCATAGCAGCATTATTCCTAATAGTCAAGAAGTAGAAACCATCAAAATGTCCATCAACTGATGAATAAACAAAAGATAGTATTATCGATACAATGAAACATTATTCAGTCATAAAAATTAAGTACTAATACTTCATTAATAGGACATGGATAAACCTTGAAAACATTATGCTAATGAATAAGCCAGTCACAAAAGGCAATATGTTGCATTATTCCATTTATATATATAGGCAAATTTACAGAGACAGAAAGTAGTTTTACTGTTTGCCAGGGGCTAGGGGAGAGGGGAAAATAGGGAATAACTGTTAATGGGCACTGGGTTTCTTTGTAGGGTGATGAAAATGTTCTGGAATTAGATAGTAAAGATGGTTATACATTTCTGAACACACGAAAAACCACTTAAAAGGGTGAATTTTATGGTATGTGAATTATATCTCAATAACGCTATTATTTTTTAAAAATATAACTGCAATATTCCCACTATGATTACTTACTACATATAGACTGGAAGGTATAACAAAGAATATTTTTTAGAGTAACATAGTGATGCCTTAGTGAATCCTCCAGAAACAAAACAACTTTGCTGAAAAGTATATTTTAAAAAATCTTTAAGTCACAGGAAGAAGTGTTTGAGTGAATAGTGTACTTTTCTTTTTCCACGTGACTCCTCTAAAGTGTAAGCAACTTGAGGACAGTGGTTAAGGCATTTATCTCTATCCTCAGCCTAGAAGAGCACCACTCAAAAAGGAGCATTCAATAAATGTGTACTGAAGGAAGAAAGGAAGTCACATAACATAGGGCTATATGCTGCCTTCAAAAAGTCATTCTAAATGTATTTATATATAACTGAATTTTAAAGATGAGAGGGTTGAGAAAGCTTTTAAGATGAAATTTCAGCACAGTCTAAAAGAGTAACAGCTTTTAGTATGGTGAGAAAGAGAAAAATATTCCAAGTGCAGATAACATGAGAAAAAATCACGGTATAAACAGGTAACATACAGTATGTTCAACAATTGCTAGTAACATGGTTTAGAGGGAACATGGAGATGATGAGCTAAGAGACTGTTTGTTTTGTTTTAACTATAACCTTATGTCTAGACTTGATTCAATAAAGATTGGTGAATCACTAAATTTTTTAACAGAGATGTTTGAAATTTTTTAAATTTAATTTAGGAATATTATTCTAGAAACAATATGAAAATAGAAGAAAAATGCTATAATCAGAGAGGCCAATTAAAGAGGTTATTGTAATAGCTCAAGTAAAAAGGTAAGTATGAACTAGATAGCAAAGAGGAGACATGGCAGAGAGCAAAATATTACTCAACTTGAGTGACTGAGAAGATAATGAAGATATTAACAGAGAAAAGGAAAAGAGGTGAATAAGCAAGTCAGATGGGCAAATGGGGATTTGTTTCAGACAAGGCATAGAATCCCAAGAGTATACAATCTAACAGATTACACAAGGTTATAACAGATATATAAACATGTGTGTTTGACAATGAAGCAATAACAGCTCTAAGAAATACAAACAAGAGATGAGTTTTTTTTCTTTTATTATACATCAAATTCTTACTTTTTAAATTTTTAAATAGACTAAACTTTAACTAAAAGTCACCACTTACCTGTACTTCTCTGACAACCTGCAAACAATCAGGCAAGGAGAAGCCAATAGGTAGACCAACTTTAGCTGGTGTTTTGAATTTGTCTCCTATCTTAAATGGGACATCATCAAGGTAACTGAAAGTCCCTATAATCAAAAATAAAGTAGAAAACATCAGCAAAAATCTTATTATTTGTTTTACTATAAGCTTATGTCTAGGATACACCTATAATTTATGCTCTCCTAAGACTAAAAGTTATAGGGTTCCTTCTCCTGACCCTAGATCTCTAAGGCAGAAAACCTACTTGATCCTAGCCTTAAAAGGCCTCTCTGCCCTCATCTCTTAATAGTCGCCTACTGGCTCACTGCACTAAGTCACAGTGATTCTCTGTTCCTCAACCATAACTGGGGAAATCCACATCAAAAATTCTGCACTGGCTGCTCCCTCTCTCTGGAATGTTCCTTCTTCAGATAGTCACGTGACTTACTCCATTCCTTCACCTCCTTCTAGTCTTTGTTCTAATGTCACTTTCTCAGTCAGGCTTACCCAGAAACCCTATTTAAAATTACTACCCCAAGCTTACCACAACACTCCCATGTTATCATCTATCTTTTCTCCTATAGCACTTATTACTTTCTAACATATTATAAATTCACTTTTTAATTATACATGTTGTCTGTCTTTCCCAATGGAATGTAAGCTCCTTGCAGGCAAGTATTTAAGTCTATTTTATTCACTGACGTAGTCTGAAAACCTACAGCACTGCCTGGCACATATCAGGCATTTAGTAAATACTTCTGAATGATAATAGACTCTCCACAAAAGAACCTCCTTGATTAGAATTTTTCCACTTTAGTAAGAATCACTTTTTAATTAATACAAAGAAATACTCTAGATTGTTTTTAAGACTACATTCTGGAGCAGATGTGGAAATATTTAAGAAGCACAGCACTTATGAAAAAAAAATCAAATAAGACCATAGGAGTCAGAATAGGATTACCAGGAGACACTACTACTGAACTGCTTTAACTCTCTAACGGGTCTCTGCCTATCACAGCTGAGTAACAGAGAAAGACCAAGACACCATCATCATAGATTTACAAGGTCAAACAAAATGACAGTGGCTCTTGTATGTAAACTGTCACTAGCTATACACTCCAGACTGGACCATGTTTCTTTTCTGGACCAGGTTTGGGGCTAACTTACTGACAGAACCTTCACAGACAATGAAACAGTAGATAAAATGAATTTTGCTTTTTGAATATTAGCAGGTCAGATAGGCCTGCTCTGGGCCTAACACTAGTGTTATTTTCTTGAGTGCTCACAGACAGAATAAGACAATTATACCTCTTCTGTGAATATGACTTCAATCCTTTCTAAAAACTCTATATATTTAAAGACTTATCAAGGTTAAGATATATTTGTAATCTTATTAATACCACTCCTGATGTAGGTATTGCTCTGATATACCTAAAACCCTCCATCAGGAAAAAGGCCCCTGGTCCCACTCTTGGGGGTAGAGAGTCTCTCTTTTCCATATAACTTCTAGCCAAAAATCAAACATTTTAACTATTTCTCATTCGGCTAGCAAATTAAATCCATAACTGTGTTCAATTAAATAATTTTTCTGAGACATAACTATAACAATTAACACTCTAGAAAATTTCCAAGTTAGTCATACTTTTATAAGTGCTGTTTTCTCAGCTGGCAATAGCTATCAAATTCCCACTCTTATTTACTTGATTAATAATTTCTAGTCCTTTAAGAATGAGCTTAAGAACAACTCCCTTTTCAGTCTCAGAACACCTAGTTCATACCACCACCTCAGGTCTTACCATTCTGTACTGTTAACAGTTTGTTTCCTTATATTCCCCTTTAGAGACTGAGCAAAAATTTGAGTGTTCCTTAATAAGGGACACATATTTCATATTTACATTTCTCCAGTTAGCATAATGTCTGGCAGATGAGATTTGCTAAATAAAGAACAAATAAAGAAGACACGGTCTTATACTTTTGTATTTAACTCTCACCCCTACATTAATGCACAATTAATATTTACTAAAATTAAAAATGGTTTACCTAAAATGGCAAGGCTATCAATGAAAATATTTTAATAGAGTACTCATTCAAAATACAAACGCTTTTCTAAGATTGTGAACAAAGTCACAAAAATCTACCAGGTGCCAAAAAAAAAAAAAAGTATCAAATACCATCACAGCTTGCCAATGAAACTAAGTGTTGGTTACACTAAAATCTTCTGCCAGTTATAAATGTTTTGTTATAGAGATTAAAAGCAAAGTTCTTTTTAATTTTAAAGAATTTTTATCTGTCTTCTATGAAAATGGGTGTTCAAATGTTACTGAAAGTTACAGATTCTAACTTTGGCTGATTAACTAGAAACAAAGCTAAAATTAGCATTTTGTAAGAAGCACTGGAAAGAATACAATCATGTTAACAATCACAAAATTAAGTCTTTCGTTTAAGAAAATTTTAAGTATACAAAGTTATACGATACACACATATTACAAAAAATCCTATTCATAGTAACACAAGCATATGTGATATGTAAGTATAAGAAAATCTATTCACAATAATACTAACAAAATTTTCTTAATCAGTTCTATTTATGATTGGTAATGAGAAGATGAGAGGAAAAAATTCTCTACAAAAAGTATTATACTTGAGATATCTGAGCCAAATGAGAATCTCTCTCAAAAAAGTGTTCAGTTTCCTTGCCTACATTTCAGTTAGGAAACTATAACAATGCTGTATACACTGATGACTTTATAGTTTATAAATGCAACCAGGCCCTGACTTAAGGACAGACAAGATCATGTAGAACCCCTTTAAACAACTGCTGTTTCCCTTCAAAAGAACCAATTACAGGGATTTGCTTTAAAAAGCAGTTTCATTTCACTGTCAAAGCCAATGCCAAAGTGACTTAGCACATTCCCTAACCTTCCATTAGTCCTTTAAATTTTGCTAAAAAAGATTAAGAAGTTTTGTGATTACTGGGAGGAGTGGGTAGGGACAAAGAGCAAAAGGCATTTAAAGAGATGGCAACTAAAAAAACAACCTTTTAAATAATGGACAAAGACTACCATAAGTACAATTAATCATGCTGTGAGGATTAAAAGACTTTTTTTTTTTTTTGCGCAAATATAACCAACTATGCGCCTTAGGAACTATTCATTTTATCCAATATATCAGAATATCTACTTAAACACATCAATTTCTCAATATATTTTATTTTTTAAATAGACTCAATAAAAACTCAATTAACCACACGGACCAGAGAATTAGGCATTGTGGCTAACAATTTCCTGGCTCACCCCAAATATCTTCTAGTTTCAGTCTTTATTACTTAAAATCTTTCTAAAACGTCTGAGCCCATTTTCCTAAGTTCAATTTAGAAAAATACAGCACATCTCTGATGACTGTGGCTGACAGCAGTTTTTGAAGTCAGGTTCTGCACATCGCTTACATTATGCCACAGTGGAAGAGACCAGGCTGCACGTGCTTATGATCTTGTGACCTCCCTGTTTTTCCAGGAAATAAAAAAGGAAGCGGGGTACAATTCCATGTGGGGGAAAAATTCCTAACAGAAGGTAGCAAATCAATTATGCTTAATTCAGGTTTTACTGTTAATTCAAATTGAAGACTCAAACTGAGGTTTTCAAAAAAGAACAGGTCAAACTTTAAATGAAAAATTGTAATTCTATGATTGAGTATCACTATCTTAAAGCCTAAATCGGGTAACACAAAATCATAGCTAGATGGACACATGCATACATAATTACACAGAGATCTGCTATAAGATGTGAAGTAGCAAGAAAATGTTAATCATACCCTAACAACAAAAACAAGCCAGATAACTTACAAAATGAGCTTTTTAATATACAATGCCTGGCATTCAATCAAAAATAACATACACAACGAAACAAAAGATCATCATCAAGAGAAGAACTACTTATCAGACCCAAATCCAGGGATGACCAAGATACTGGAATTATTGGACAGCTTTAAAATAGCTATAATAAATATGTTAAAAGATCTAATGAAAAAGGTGAACAATGTGAACAGATGGGGAATTTCAACAGAGATGGAAATATAAAGAGACAACTAGAAATACTAGAAATGAAAAATGCAGTCTCAGAAAAGAAAATTTTGATAGTTCGTAAGCCAGGCTATGCATTAATCAGAAGACAATAAATACTCAGCAGAAGAATCAGAGAACTTGAAGTTAGGTAAAAAAAATAAAATTAAATTAACTGAATTGAAACACAAAAAGAAAAAAATGGAACAGCTTTAAGAGATCTCTGGAATACTATCAAACAACCTAATGTATATGTGATTGGAGCTGCAAAAGGATAAAAGACAATAGAATAGAAGAAATGTGGTAAGAGATAATGGCTGCAAATTTTCCAAAAGTGATTTAAAAAAATAAACAAACATCAAACCACAGATCCAAGCTAACTCCAAGAAGGATAAACACATAAAAAATCAGACCAAGGCTTATCACAATCAAAATGCTGAAAACAAAAGACAAAGAGAAATCTTAAAAGAAGGGGCAATATATTACATACAGGAGAACCATGATTAAATGATGGCCAACTTCTCTACATTACACTGTAAAGCATTTGTAAAGATTTAAAATGTTTTCTATAATATACCTTTTCCTATCACTCAGCAGAAAAAATATTTCAATATCTTAGAAGAAATTAAACCAAGGGCAAAATGAACCTCTCTAGAAGTTAACTAAATGATCATAAATAGGATAGCTTGGCCTGCCAAAGGAGAGAGTTTAATTTTATCAAGTCCAATTATAGGAACACGTTTTCCTAAATTAGAATCTCATAACATTTTTCCAGATATTAAAAGAGTAATTTGTTTGTTGAAATATTTTTTAAAATCCTTTAAAAGTCACTTCTGAAAAATAATTTTTTACTTAGATGAAAAAGTGGAAAACAAGTTAAAAATTAAAGAGGATTGACATTTTAAAGTACCAAGATCCAACAAAGGCCTGATTTAAACTGAACCAATGGTTTAAAAATCTCTGAGAAGTAACTGCTTTTTTCTCTCATTCTGTTATTTAGGGGTATGTAGTTATTAACAACAGTGGAAGATATTCAACTTCAGTTGGAAAGAATAAACTTGAAGGTAAATCAAGTACAAGTCATAAGATAGCACAGCACAAGGTCTAGTTGGCCCAAATATTTAAAGAGAAAAAAAGCATTTTCATATCCAGTCATGAGCGCAGTCGTCACCTCCTTGTCCATACCCCTAGAAGCCCTAGAAGACTTACACACACACACCCACTAACCCTCAATAGACCAGTCAGAGAATATCTAATTTAAGGGAAACTAATTCATAGGCTCATAAGCTAGGCTGTGCCAATCACATACTCCCTTCACCAAAAAGACTGAAAAACTCTGGCTATATGATGCTAGTCACTTAAGCTGAAAGATCAAATAGCAAGAAGCACCATAACTTGGGGGGCCATTTTTAGCCCCACGCTCTCTACACAAGTAGGCCAAGCCAGCAAGTCTATATAACAGAAGAATAAAAATGGAGCACATCTGCAGAGAAAAGCAGTGAGAAAAGGTTATTTAGCTTCGTGAGAGATGGAGGAAGTAGTAGCCTTAGATTACCGGCTTTCTAATTTCAGCCTTATAAGGACAGGCTGAACTTGATTGCCTGCACTAAATGCCCCTACAACATTGCCTATTAAATAGTCTCCAATTATTCCCTTTAATTTCTATTTCTTACACTACATAGTATCTACAAATTAGAGTCTTTACTCTAAAAACCCAAAGTAAACCACTGAAACTCAAGTGGGAGCTCAGCAAATTAAAGCAAAAAAAGTCAAAGAAAGAGAAAATCTTTTTCTCAAATTTTGCTCAGGTAGAAAGTTTCATTTAATCAAGAAAATTTTGGTTAGGAATGTAAGGAAACAGAGGAAGTTCTAAAAGGTCTTTATTGATCAGATAACTTCAGAATTATAATCTCCTTTCTAAATTGTTTAGCTCGAACACAAACTGGGGTCCAATCTTTTTTCACTCCAATCAAAAAAGGAGTTCCATAAGATTCGAGATAGAAAGCTTTCCTTCTGAAATAAGATTACAAGCTATTTTCTTTGCTATTTTCTTTTCCTAGGTCTTTCCTCTATCTTCAGCTCTATCCTCTCTTTTCCCCTGAAAAAGTGATCCAGAGGTATATTCAGATATGTCTCTCCTACTAACATATGAACACAGTCATGGGTCGCTTAATGACAGGGATATATTCTGAGAAATGCATCACTAGGTGCTTTCATTGCTGTATGAACATCAAAGAGTGCACTTACAAAAACCTAGATGCATGGCTACCTGAACATGCCCTGTCTCGTCTGATCTCGGAAGCTAAGCAGGGTCAGGCCTGGTTAGTACTTGGATGGGAGACCACCTAGGAAGAGCAGGTGCTGTAGGTGTTTAAAAAAATAAAATAAAATAGGGGTGGCTCCATAGTATAGTGGTTAGCATGTCTGCTTTACACACAGAAGGTCCTGGGTTTGTGCCCCAGGTCAAGCCATGAACCATACCCCGGGTGTGCCAGGCCCCCGGGTGCGCCAGGCCCCGGGTGCACACCCTTAGCGCGTGGGAGGAGACGCTCCGCCTTCAGAGATCCAGTTCTCAAGGGGAAACGGCAAAATCCATAGGTCAGGGATGGAAGTGGGGTGGGGGGGGAGGGGAATAAAATAAAATTTAAAAAATAAACAAAAACCAAAAACCTAGATGCTATAGCCCACTACATAACTAGGCTATATGGTAGTGCATTGCTCCTAGGCTACAAACCTGTGCAGAATGTTACTGTACTAAATATTGTAGGCAACTGTAACACAACAGTAAGTATTTGTCTATCTAAAGATATCTAAACATAGAAAAGACACAATAAAAATATGGCATAAAAGATAAAAAATGGTACACATGTATAGGGCACTTAACATGAGCTTGCTGGACTGAAAGTTGCTCTGGGTAAGTCAGTGAGTTCTGAGTGAGTGCAAAGGCCTAGGACATTACTATACTACTGTAGACTTTATAAACACAGTACACTTAGGCTACACTAAATTTGTTTAAAATTTTTTCTTTATTCAATATTAACCTTAGCTTACTATAACTTTTTCACTTAACTTTTTTAACTTTACAACTCTGTTATAACACTTGGCTTAAACCAGCTGTACAAAAGTATTTTCTTTATAATCTTATTCTATAAGCTTTTCTCTATTTAAAAATTTATTTTACTTTTTAAACGCTTTTGTTAAAAACTAAGACACACAAATAATTAGCCTCAACCTACACAGGGTCATCAAGAGCATCGATCTCACTATATTCCATTTCCACATTCTGTCCCACCGGAAGGTCTTCAGGGCCAGTAATACACATGGAGCTGTCCTCTCCTATGATTGCAATGCCTTCTTGTGCAATACCTCTTGAAGGACTGCCTCAGTCTCTTCTTGAGAAAGTGCCACTCTTTTCAGAAATATGTCCATGGTAGATTGCTTGATTTGTTTTTTTCCATCACAGATTTGCTTGTGAACAGATAATGCACCATGAATATTCCTATAAATGAAAACCATGCAGCTTTGGAGTCCATGTTCTCAAACTTTTTAAGGTGTTTGTTGAGGTTTGCAAAAGCTTTTGCTAAACCCTACGCTGTGAATTTTCCTGGTGGTTCTTTTTCTTCTCCTGCAGTTTCTCTTTCTCTTGCCTCTTTTTCAGTTATGTGTTCTCATTCCAGTTCCAACAACTTATTAGTCAATTCCTGAGGAACTACCTCCTGGAGCTCCTCAGTGTCATCCTCATCCACACCCAGATTCAAGGTATTTGCCATCTCAACCACAGCCTCATTGATTTTTGCAACCTCCTCATTCTTAGCAAATCCTTTGAAGTCATAGATGAATCTCTTGAGTGTCTTCTTCCAGATGCCATTCATACACTCCTTGGTGACATCACCCTAAGCCCAAACAAGGATGTAATCCTTCCAGAACTGCATGTGTCTTCTTCAGTTGCAGCAACAGCCTGGGCGCAAAGGTCTTCCTCAGGTAGTAGACCTTAAAAACTGCTATTAAGTCCTTGATCCACTGTTTGGATCAAAGAGTAGTGTTTGGGGGAAGAAACACCACTTTGATTTTGGGGTGAAGATCACCAATAAAGAGGATGTCTAGGAGCATTATCAACAATAAGCAAAATCTTCAAAGGTATATTATTCTCTAAAAAGTACTTCTCCATTTCACTGGCATAGCAATCCAGGAGGATTATCTCCAAAGACAAACTTGGTCACCCATGACCTTACTGCTCCTGCTCCTGCAGTACACTCACTGGCAGTGTATGCTTACTGATACACTTGAAGGCCCTGGGGTTCTCACCCTGCCATATCGCAAAGGGTTTTCCAATTTGTAGCCTGCAACACTGCCCCTAAGACTGCTGTCCTGTCCTTAAAAGCCTTGAAACCTGGCATTGAGTTGGCCTCCTTAATAGATGAAAGTACTTTCCAGAATAGGGTGGTTTCATCCATATTAAATATTTGCTCTGGCAAGTAATTTTCCCCCACAATCAACACATCTAATTTCCAAAAATACTTCAGCTGCCTTCATATCAGCACTCGCAGAAGACTCATACTCACTTTCACATTATGTGATGAATAACGATTCTTAAATCGTTTAAACCACCTAGAGCTAGCAGTAAGTTTAACACCATAGTCAGGTCTAGTCTTTTATTTCAACATCACAAACTTTTTGCTTTGGCTGTGATCCTCATAGTGCTGAGAGGAATACAAAGGTATATTATTCTCTAAAAAGTACTTCTCCATTTCACTGGCATAGCAATCCAGGAGGGTTATCTCCAAAGACAAACTTGGTCACCCATGACCTTACTGCTCCTGCTCCTTAAGAATCGTTATTCATCACATAATATAGCTGGTCTTCAATCCAAGTCATCAGAAGTTTCTCCACATCTCATAAAGGCCTTTCTCGAATTTTTGTTAGTCTTATTGCCTTCAATAAAGCAGATACTTTAACAACTTCCGTCACTTTGTTCTTATTCTTCAAGTTTGTAGCTATGGCGGAATGGAACATGCCTGACTGGCAAGCAATAACTATCACTGATTTTTCACCTTCATAGTCCTTGATCACTCTTAATTTCATTTCCGGATCAATCACTCACTGCAACATTAGCAGTGGATTTTTGTATGCTTAGGGGCCATGATAAGCAAAATGAGATTAAATCAAGCACAAGAGAAAATGATACAATCAAGAGATGAAGGAAGCATGAAATGTATGAGGCTGCTGGTGTTACGTAGTATAGTGTTTTACAGCAAACTTTTTTTTATATACATAGAAAGTACATTCTAAAATAATAAAAAGTATAGTACAGTAAATACATAAACCAGTAAGTCATTTGCTATTATTACCAAGAATTATGTACTGTACATAATTGGTACAGTACATATACTTTTATACAGTTAGCAGCGCAGGTTTACACCAGCATTACCACAAACACAAGTAAGGCATTGTTGTGTTATGATGTTATGACGGCTATGACATCACTAGGTGATAGGAATTTTTCAGCTCCATTATAATTTTATGGGACCACTGACCTATATTCGGTCTATTATTAACCAAAGCACCGTTATGTAACACATTATTGTGCTTTGAGAGAGCCCTGTAATAATCCTTAAATACAGGATATAACTTACTTGGAAGATCTGATGCCTGACCTGTTATACGGAACGCAAATACCAAACTTTGAATGACTTAACTCCAAAGGATTTAACAAAACATATACAAATAATATAAGTAAGCACAATCGCAATTCAAAATATTAAAGCTATTGTATAAAATACATAAGCAAGTTAAAACCACAGTGACTGCTGCATCACCCTGACTCTGTTTATTATTATCAAGCAACCATTTGTAGATCAGAAGAGCAGACCAAGACATGTTACCAAGCAGTCTAGCAAATCATTCTTACAATGATATGATTTTTAAATGGAAAATCAGTTTTAAAACCGCTTTTAAAATAATGTGTTGTTTGGATATTTCTGGTGTTTAATTCTTATCTTCTACTGTATGAAAAGAGGGTCTAATTATAACTTCTTAGGCACTTCCACTCCTCCCAAACGCAGATAATAAAGTTTTTTAATGTATTCTATTTTTTTTTTTTAGGTGAGGCAACCCTTGGTTGAGCTCACAGATTGCAAGGAACTTGTCAGCTTACAATCCCTTATTCTTTATTTTTTACGCCTATAGCATCTGGTCTTCCTAGGTGGTCTCACATCCAAGTACTAACCAGGCTCGACCCTGCTTAGCTTCCGAGATCAGCTGGGATCGGGCTTGTTCAGGGTAGCATGGCGTAGACTAATGTATTCTATTTTGGAAGGTCATATCTTAGAAAAAGATAAACTATTAGTCTCTAAGGCAAAACTGTAATTACTACTACTGATACCTCTGGTAACATACTGATCTACTGATCATGGCTTATTTGCAGTATATTACTTCTTTTTATAGGAGAGGGGGAACTAAACCAAAACATTATTAACTAAAGGTTTAGAATTTTTCATACCTGAGATGGAGAAGAACTATGATCAGGGAATAAGAAAGGGAATCATGACTACTTCAAAATACTGCTAAAGAACAAGAAAAAAGGCAGGCTCCCTAACCATCTCTGGTAGTTTCAAGTACAATAACCATAGAGAGACTCTACCCATTTGAGGAACTGCTTCAATATTAAAATTATCTGAAGTCTCTCTATGGTTATTGTACATTGTTCTACAACTTAATTTTTCTCAAGCTGTTCTTTTAAGCAAACAAAAAGGGCAAAAGGGGCACTTAAACAATGTTAAGTGATTTCAAATTCTCTTATTGAATCATAACTTAAAGCATAATTTATGCATGATATATCTAACAGTCTACTTACCATGAAAATCTGCACCTAACTTCTTAGAAGCCATTTAGAACCTGAAAAACAAAGAAATATTTCTTAGGCTCATGATGCTTTGAGGGGATAATAAATCATTACAAGAAAACTGAAACTATAATAAAGAAACCAGAAGACTAAAAGGTGTCAGGACTGACAAAGTCCTCACACTTCCCAATCCCAAAGTCTCAAAAAAGAAAGCAGAAAGGGGGAGAAATGAGTTTTCTAGATAAAAATTAAACATTTCCAAAATCTGCATATTCGAAAAAAAAATTAGACAACTATAGTAGCCACTGACCAATTTACATGCAAACTATCAAAAGGAAAAAATTAACTAAGCACTTATCTTCCTGATATAAGATAAAAATATATCAATAATCAATTAAGAAAAAAATCCCGTTTTATTCAGTTATGCAAATCTAGACCTTTTACTGACAACTGTTCACACTGAAATTTCTGAAGTGGGGAATGGATGACATACAACCTTCTGTACTATTTGAATTTTGTATAAAATTCAAAAAAAATGAAGGGGGAACCGATGAAACCACACATCTAGCTTAATATTATTTTTGCAATTTCAGTCCCAATACAAGTAGATACAAAGTCTTCTCTTGCACAAATAATCTGAGCTCTTCAATGTAAAGTTTATCTCCCTTGATATGGTGTTTATACCTTTAACTTACCTAATACATAAGCAGGAAAAAAATTAGGGCTAACTATATGAATTTATGGTATGGTGTCTATTAGCCTGTATTATGGTATACTGCAAGGCATCGTACTAAAAATGATCTATTTTCCACTGAAAGTTTAAAAAACAAAGTGAGTATATTGAACTATTTTGTGAAAATTACTGAAAATAGAATTGAAATCTGCACAGAATTTTTAAAAATTTGATATGCTGATTTTTATTTTTTTTATTAAGTTTACTGGGGGTAACATTGGTTAATACAATTATATAATTTTCAGGTGCACATTGTAATTTGACATCTGTATATTCTATTGTGTTTACCACCCAAAGTCCAGTTTCCTTCAACTACCATATATTTGATCCCCTTTACCCACTTCACCCTCTCCCTACCGACATGCTGATTTTAAAATTTAGATGGAAAGGCAAAGGAAACAGAATAGCCAAAAACAATTTTGAAAAAGAACAAAACTGGAGCACTTACCACCTAATAACTTCAAGACTTACTATTAAGCTACAATAACTAAGACGGTGGGGAAATAGCGAAGGATATTACATAGTCCAACAAAACAGTCCAGAAATAGACCCATACTCATATAGCCAACTGATTTTCAACAAAGGTGCAAAGGCAATTCAAAGGGGAAAGGACAGTCTTCAACAAATAGTGCCAGACATTTATATGCAAAAAATAACAAACCTTGATCCATACCTTGGCACCATATAAAAAAATTAACTCAGGGGAATGGGATGATTATGGCTAAAGGCTACAGGGTTTCTTTTTGAAGTGAGAAATGCTCTAAAAGTGACTGTGGGACGTGGTTCCATAGTGTAGCAGTTAGCACGTCTGCTTTACACACAGAAGGTCCTGGGTTTGCCTCCCAGTGAAGCCACGGTCCGTGGTCTACAGCCATGCCACCCTGAACAAGCCTGATGTCTGATCACGGAAGCTAAGCAGGGTCGAACCTGGTTAGTACTTGCATGGGAGAACACCTAGGAAGACCAAGTGCTGTAGGCATAAATAATAATAATAAAAGTAATAATAATAAAATAAAAGTGACTGGGGTGATGACTGTATAACTTAATATACTAAAAGCCACTGAAATGTACATTTTAAGTGGATGAATTGTGTGTGGTATATTGATACACCAAAACAACATGGATGAATCTCAAATGCATCATGGTAAGTGAAAGAAACCAGATTCAAAAGGTTGTATGCCATGTGATTCCATTTATAATATTTTGAAATAAGGGACAGAGAAGTAAACTAGCTACCAGGGGCTGATAGCAGGGGAAAGAACCGACTATAAAAGGGAACACAGGAAGTTTTTTGAGGTTGATGGAACTGTTCTATATTTGATTGTACTACTGGTTACATGACTATATGCATTTGTCACAATTCATTGAATTAAAAACTAAAAGGGGTGAATTTTACTATATATAAACTATACTTCAATTTTTTAAAAAGTATATAGACCCATCACAATGAAATCAGATAAAATAGAATCATTAAAGAATATTATTTATCCTAGCCTAGTGGAATAAAATTTTATTTTTACAATGCCAAAATTCAAAATAACAAATTATATAGCTGTACCAAAATCTATTAGTATGCTTTCTGCCTGATGGACAAGCGTTTTCTACAGTGATGGTTTCTGACAATGGATTTCTTCCCTATTTAAAAAGCAAAAAAAAAAAAAAAAAACACCAAACAAACAAAAAAAACACCAAAGAAAAGAACTAAGTCAAAGAAATCAGTTTCTCTCTCTTAGCTTAGGAAAAGACAGATACGTTTAAAAATGCATACAACAATGTTTTAATACTATGTCTTTAACTGGTAAAATGCTTTCTAAACTTAGCAGACATAAAACAAAGCTAAAAAGTTTTTAAAATGCAGTCACCATAGCGAGCAAGTACAGATTTCTCTACGGAGTGATGAAAATGTTCTAAAATTGACTGTGATGATGGTTTTAAAACTGTAACTATTCTAAACACTACTGAATTGTATTCTTAAAATAGGTGAATTATGTGACATATGAATTATATCAATAAAGTTGTTACCCAAAAAATGCAGCTCTAAATTTGGTAAGCTTTGCAACTAAAAAATGATTATTTAGGTATAGAGGAAGGAAAAGAAAAAAATGAGTGGCACTTTGTCACTTTCATAATAGCTATTATGAATGAAATAACTATAATTTTACTTACTGATAAAAAATAATTTCATTAATTTTTATAACCTATAGGTTAATAAATTAACTCACTTTAGTAGAGGGCGGGAGGTAGGGGGCAGGAAATGCGGTTACCGAACAAAACGAACCACTTCCAACAGTCTTTTCTGATTCTAATTTAGCCAAGGCCACTTCATAAAGGCATTTCCCTAGCTTATTTTACATCCTTACTTATCTATCTGTCCTACGTTAGGCAGAGTCATACCATAATAGTAGCAAGAGGCATAAATCTGTCCTAATGTCCAGTGATCTAAGAAAACATAGGTGTCTCCACATCAAGAATCATTCAAGGACAGTTTAAAGTGTCAACAGCAAACAATCATCATGCCATTTCCATCACTCACAAATAGTCACTGGTTAATTAACTGCTATAGACTTAATAACAACATTGAGTAGAAGACAAAGGCTGTGCCCAACCCCTTTAAAGATAAAAAGTATTATGTAAAAAGTAAGCATTCTCAGATTTCAAAAGAAACAAGCCATATTATAAAATCTGTGAAAAGAAAAAAATCAGAAGGATGTACATTAGTCTACAGCCATGCCACCCTTAACAAGCCCAATCCTGTCTGATCTCGGAAGCTCAAGTAGGGTCGGGTCTGGTTAGTACTTGGATGGGAGACCACCTAGGAAGACCAGGTGCTGTAGGTGTAAAAAAAAAAGTAAAGAAAAGAAAAAAGAAAAAGGATGTACATTAAAAATATTTAAAGTGAAAAAAAGTTAAACTGGCTGCCTGTAGGTAGTAAGATTAGGAATAATTCATAACTTTTTTCTACAGATTCTGAACATTCTTATTAATTTATAATTGAGCTAATAATTTCTTTATTAAATAAATTTTATTAATTTAGTAAATTAAATTTATTAATTTTCTTTAATAAATTAGCTTATAATTTTTACAAGTTTCAGTTTCCAGTATGCTGTGGGGATGAAGTATTCTGATTGATATTCTAGTTAATGGAGTTAAAATTATAAAGTATATGAATCATCAATTCTCAAAGAACCAACAAACCATACTAAAAATTATTTAACTTTTTTATATATTCAGAAACATTTCATAGGTTCTTAGGCTTCAAGGTCATCATAATGTACATAAACCACAACAATACAGTGACACTTTTAAACCCAGGAGCAAGATTTTTGGCAGCCTCAACCTTTCCAAATAGGCACATACCAGAAATGAATTTTTCTAAATCTCTGCTGGGAAAGAAGCAGTATCTAAGAATCCAGTAATGATTATGCTCACACACAGGTGCAGGAAATGAGTGTTTTCATCTTCGTGTCCCTAATATTTATTGATATTGTGGGATATCATCTATTTGAAGAAGCAGCTGTTTTTGAGAAGTAAATGGTTTGGGAGAGGCTGCTCGAGCCCTTATTTAGAAAATAATTTTGCAAATAAGCTAACATCAGGAATGTTTTAAAGAAGTTCCACCAAATTTAAATGGATTCTTAATGGCTTTTTTATTAAGGCTCTACCAAAAGACAACTCATGAAATGGGAGAACATATTTGCAAATCATATATCTGATAAGGGACTTTTATCTAAAATATATAAATAACTCTATAACTCAATAATAAGAAGACAAATAACCCAATTAGAAAATAGGCAAAAGGATTTTAATAGTCAATTTTCCAAAGAAGATATACAAAGACCAAGAAGCACATGACATGTTCAACACTGTTATTCATTAGTTAGGGAAATGCAAATCAACCCCCCCCTTGTTAAAACATGGGTATTATCTGCACCACAGCAAAATTTATATTAACGAAATAGTCAACGAAAATTAACATACAGTACCTGTATTACCAAATAAAAGAATGTGAATTCTTTAAAATTATACCTCAATAGAGCTGATAAAAATTCAGATTTTCTAGGGGTTTCCTTTAAATATTAAAGTCCTAGTATATTTTCCACAAATTTTAAGAATATGAGAAATCCATATTTGGTCACTTAAAGATTTTTCTATATGCTATGCAGTAAAATGTCATTGTCTTTCAAGGATCAAAGGCATTTTAATAGCTACTTAGGATCAACATTTTTTTCGCTGGAACATCTAAGTGAAATCAATAGATATGTGTGTCCATATATTATATATGTACACATATATATGACATATGCTTCCTTATAAACGTCCTATATTTTACTTAATTGTAAGCATTTATTTTATAATACTTTCCTATAATCTAAATGTTCAATTTTGTAAAATCATTAAATTATAGAAAGTTCAAAAGATGGATCATGTAGCATTTAAAGTTTACTAAAAGCATATAATTAATGGGAAATAAGTATGTTTTAAAATGTTTTTACATCTTGAAACAACAGAGTACATAGAGGAAAACACAGGAACTAAACTCCTGGATCTTGGACTTAAAGAGGATTTTATGAATTTGACATCAAAAGCAAGGGGAGCAAAAGAAAAAATAAATGGGACTACATCAAAATAAAAGGCTTCTACACAGCAAAAGAAACCAGCAACAAGGTAATGAGACAACCATTTGAATAGGAAAATATATTTGCAAGCAACGCCTCCAATAAGGGCCTAATATCCAAGATATACAAAGAATTCATATGACTCAATGACAACAAAAAACAAACGATCCAATCAAAAAATGGGCAGAGGACCTAAAGAGACACTTCTCCAAAAAAGTCATACAAATGGCCAACAAACATGAAAAGATGCTCATCATCGCTAGCTATTAGGGAAATCCAAATCAAAACCACAATGAGATATCATCTTAAACCTGTTAGAATAGCTATAATCAACAGGACAAGTAATAACAAGTGTTGGAGAGGATGCGGAGAAAAAGGAACCCTCCTCATACACAGCTGGTGGGACTGCAAATTGGTGCAGCCACTATGGAAAACAATATGAAGATTCCTCGAAAAACTAAGAATGGATCTACCCTACGCAACATTATTCACAGTGGCCAGGTCATGGAAGCAACCGAAGTGTCCTACGATAGATGACTGGCTAAAGCAGCTGTGGTGCATATATACAATGGAGTATTACTCAGCCATAAGAAGAGATGAAATATTGCCATTTGTGACAACATGGACGGACCTCGAGATAATCATGCTAAGTGAAATAAGCCAGAAAGAAAAAGTTGAAAACCACATGATGTCATATGTGGGATATAAACCTAAAGCAACAAACAAATAGGACAAACAGATTCATGGACATGGACAACAGACTAGTGGTAAAAAGGGTCAAATATGTGGTGACATTACAGAATTAAAAATTAATTAATTTTTAAAATAAAATGTTTTTACGACTTAGACTGAATTACTTTAACTATGTAAAAACTGCACATGAAACTAAAAAAACACATTTGCCCACAATGTAAAAACTATAAATGCTCACGGGGGGCGGGGGGGGAGGAATTTCATAAGCAAGCATAAATTTCCACTAAAATAAATGCTTCTATTAAAGGAAATGTATCAAATAGAAATAACAATAGCACACATTCTACACTTAGAAACTTTTACACTAGTGAAATGTAGAAATCCCTGAAGCAACTAGGAACTTCAACAACACTTTTATCTTGCCAGTGCAGTGCCACTTTAATTCAAATGCTACAGGAAGAAAATCTAGTAACTTAAAATTTGAATCACCAATAAAAGACATTTAAAAACAAAAAGAGATGGGGGAATAGGTAACAAGATGAGAACTGCAGGGAAAGAAGGAGCTAGAGTGCGAGAGGCAAAGGAGATGGAGTAAGGAATAAAAAAAGAGAAGTGAAGAGGATAGAGGAAGGAAGGTAGGCCTAGGAGACCAGGAGAATGAAAACAAACATCCCGGCAAGGCCCAGGCTCTTTCATAGGGGGAAGAGAAAGCCCAAGGCCAATTATATTGATGTTAGTTATCATTTTCTTTCTTCCCTTTCTCCTAAAGTCATTAAATTACTATTACATGAAATTACACCCTACAAATAGCTTCCCAATACACAATAGCAATTTAGCATCTCAATAAGCTATCAAAATCACACTTACACTACTACAAAAGCTGCAATCAGGAATTTCCCAAGATACTAATTAATACAGGAAATTCTCCAACTTACAGAAAAAGATGGCTTTGGGAATCATCAAATTTCAAGTCTGAAAACAAAGTTAACACCCATACAACCAGCACTCATATCAACATATATGTACCAAAAGTCACACGTGTAACTATTAATATGTCAACACTAGACTATATTATATCCATGAGAAAAAGTTTTCTTTTCTCTCGGTTCTCATAGACATTTTGGAGCCTCAGTTCCTTCATCAGTAAAATAAGGGTAGTAGACTGAATAATCAGCCGACTCTACATAAATCTATAGTAGTAGAATAAAATAAAGGAAAATTATTCATGTTTCCAAATTAAATATTCAGCATTCAGAATAAGTGATATCATTTTCTGTACACAGTAACTTTTTAAAGACGTCTTTGTTGGCAAAAAAAACTGGCAACCATACAGCAACCGACCCCCTCCCTCTTTTCTTTTATTTTAATGATCCATGAAACCCAGAAGTCTGGAAATCATTTTCCTATACCACGTATAAAATAATAACCTCAAATGAGTCTGACTATAAAAAAAAAAAAATACTGCTTGAGACACAGCAAGAGCTCAACAAAGGTTGGTGAACTGAATAAAACTTGCAAAAGAGTAAATCTTTTTCCAAGTACTCTACCAGTAAACTGGTATACCTATACACAAAATGTAGATTTTTATTTGAACATAATATTAGAATCTTATTGATTGAAGAATGTGGGTGCAAACACTAAATTGAGTTTATGAAATCTTAGATTCAGTCTCTTCAAGTCTGAGAATTAGACAGAGACACTATTTTCAGGATCCATCAGTGTTCACCAGTTCTGTGTATGCAAAACTAAGTCCCCTCATTACTGGCTGCTGCATGTCAGCATATTTGGCTGAAGATGGAAGGCCAACAACAAAGGTCAGCAGTGCACTGATTCATACTGCAGAGTATTTCAATAGCCCCAGTAAGTTTTTTTTATGCATTAATTCTTCTTTCAATTCAACGAGAATACTGTTTGTTCAGTCAGATTTTTCCTGAGCATCTCTATCGTATAGAAAGCTAAAAATGAAAATCTAAATTTGAGTCACTAACCTGAAGAAACAAGATCTAATGGGCCATACCACTTTGGAAAAGAGGGGAAAATGTCTATGTAGGTATGGAAACAAATAAGGTTAAGACAGCCTTATAATGGTAGTAATACTTGGGTGATGTGTTTACAGCGTGGTGGGGAGGGGGCTTTTGGTTTTTTTCTTTTGTGCTATTTGCTTTCCAGGTTTTCTATATTAAGCACAGATCTATCACCTGGCACACATAAACATACTTTTTAACTAGAGGGGGAAAATCTAGTGAGCAACAGAGGTGGGTAAAACCCAGATAGAAACAATATAGTATATAACTAATGAAAAATTACAATCTCAGAGAGAGGAAAAAAAGACTATACCAGTGATTTCTAGATGAGTAAAATTACCTGGAGACACTCAAATAGTTCCAGGTTACAGACTTCATGGAGATTTAATAAAGGACGCAGTCCATGTTGAAGAGCTAACATTACAAATTGCCTCCAAATAACATAACATCACCACTCATAAAGTAAAAACCATAGGAAACAGAGCAACTAAGTAGAAATACATAAATGAAATAGACCTAACTTATATTATGTCTAAAGCACCCTAAAAACATAATATGCCTTTTTAAGTGACCTACAGAACACTTTACAAAAACATGAGTAAATATTAGGCCACAAAGAAAATTCCAATAAATTTCCAAAAGCAGAAGTAGCACAGCCAATAGTAGAAATGCAAAAAGAAAGACATTACATCAGAAAACAAAGTCCTATACTGCCTGATTTTCTAAACTGTCTGTTACAGAACTCATGGATCCAAGAAGGGACCAAAAATAAAATTGCTGAAGACAGTGACAATGAAAATAATGTATTTGAAAACCTATAACATGCAGTTAAAGTAGCACTCAGAAAAATTCACAGCACAAGGACTTAGGATATAAATAACCACAGTAAATATATAAGCAGAAAATAATCAATTAAAAATCAGAAAAGTAGATCAAATAATAAATAAAGCCAAGAACTGGTTCTTTAGTAAATAGGTAAACCATCTAGCTAACTAAATAAAAGGAGGGCAGAATTAGTATACAAATAGAGGATATTAAAATAATACTAAAATATTTCTTTGTTCGCCTCTTTACAAATATATTTGAGAACCTAGATAAAATGGATAATCTTCTTGGAAACCATTAATTATCAAAACTGACCGTAAATGAGACAGAAATCTTAATCAGACCTATAACCACAGAGGAAAGAGAAAATGTTATTAATGAGCTCTTGCCACCCCAAAGAAATCTAACTCCAATGACATTTTAATGGTTCCAAACCATAAGAACAATTTCTAATTTTTTTTTTGTAAAAAAAGCATAATATTGATGGAATAAAAGAGAACACTACAGAAGAAATCTCATGTATGAATACTGATTGAAAATCCTCAAAATAAAAAGCACAAACCAAGTTTAGTAGTATATTACAGGGATATGTCCAAGTGGGATTTATTCCATGAATACAGGATAGTTCAATATTAAGAATCTGTTGATAGAATTCACCACATATTAATAGATCTAAGAAAAATCATTTAGCCACATCCTTAACATGAAGTTAAAAACAACAAAAAAAATCTCTCTCAATACCAAAGCCAGAGAATGCTAACAGGGAAACTACAGTATTCCCACCAAGCACAGGACCAAGACAAATATCCACTACTATCACAATTGCTTAACACTGTTATTTAACATTAGCTAAAAGTAAAAGGTATAAAAAGTCAGAAAAGAGACTTTCCCAGGGAAAAAAACTACAAAGCTATTACATATAAAAAAAAAATACAATAAAGTTTCTGGGTACAAAATTAATATTCTGAAACATACAGCCTTCATATACACAATGATCAGATAAGAATATAATGGAAATGTGCATTATATCACAAGAGGTAAGAAGTAGAAATAAACTTAAGATGTAAAGGAAGAAAACTAAAGATCTAGTGAAAGACAAAAAAGAAGACTTATATAGTTGGAAAATCATATGATAATCTTGGATATGACACACATCATTAAGATCAATTCTCCCTAAACAGCTAAATTTGACATGATGCAAATGAAAACTAGAGTATTTTGTTTTTGTTTTTTTTTCATTAAGTAAGCTGAGTCTAAAGTTCATATGGAAATAACAAGCAAGAACAACCAAGAAAACTTCAAAGAAAATAAAAATAGAGTTGACTACCCTATTAAATATCAAAATATTTATTATAAGATATAGCACTTAAAGTTGTGTTGCACTGGTATACATAAACATACATATCAATGGAACAGAGTAGAAAGCCCTAAAAATACTCGAATTTAATATATAATAAGGCTGCATTTAAAATCTGTAAAATGATAGCACAACTGGGTAGTTATCTAGAAAAAAGCTGAATGCTCACCCGCACTCCATACCAAAATAAATTCCAGAAGGATCAAATGTATAGTAACATTATGCAACTGCTCAAGTGTATTAATCCTATTTTCACTCTACACAGAAAGTTAATAGGCAAATATAACAAGTTTTTGAGACTTAAAATCCAACAAAATACTTGCCTTATGAAAAACTTAGAAAATAAGTTATTTTTCAAGTCGAATTGCTGTAATGTATACGTAAAACTACTCTTGCAAATGAGATTGTATTAAGTTATTAATCATATGGTATACTTAAGGCTATAAGAAAAGCAACTAGTGACTCAATACAAAGCTTATTTCACAGTTCAATAAAAACTGGTTATTACAACTGAATATAAACTCGCTAAAATTTAAAAAGTGACAAGTAGTACATAAAAAGAGAACATGGTATTATCAAGGCAAATTACGGACCCAATATGATTTCATAAGAATTGCAGTTATAAACTCTACCTAGTTCCAAAATGGGTCAAGAAAAATCCAAATATTTTTGTCAACTCTGGGCTGCTCTTAATCTTCTAAGCATCCAGCAATTATCCAATCTTTAGCAGGGGTGGCCTTTTCATATCTTCTTGACCTCTCCCCTGTAACCTTCTGAAAATATAGTTCTATAATGCTAACTAGTAAGTAATTTGGAAATACAACTAAACAAAATAATGCCCTTAAAGTGAAAAAGAGTTCCTTGTAGTCACCAGTAACTAGTCTGAAATCATAAGGCCAGTGAGACAAACATAACGTAAGAACAGAAAAGTATTGACTAGTTAAGTTAAAATAGAGGAGTCATGACATAAAGCATAAGCCAATTAGAAATTTCCAGTCAGTATATTAATCAATTCATTAAAATTCATTTAACATGTTTTTTTTTCAATGTGATTTAAGAGTTTAGTAAGTAAGAGTACAATGTCCCAAGAAGATATACAGCCTCAAATCAATTTAGCTTTTTAAATTGTGAATAAACATTGACTGGGGAAAAATAACTTCAAAAAGATACTAAACCAAAAACGTCATCTCCTCTCCAACTCTTTCAAAAAGCACATCACCAATTCATGCCACAATATAAGGGAGAAAAGAGCCCTATGGACAGTTAAATATTTGGGTTCTAGTCTCACTGCTTCCATCACTTCGGAATGGTTTGGAGCAGTCAAAACTTATGAAAGAAAGGAAAAAGAAAAAACATTCAGGACTTCTTCTGTAAGGAAAGAGAAAGAGTAAATGGTCTCTGACAACCCTTTCGGAATTAGGGATCTTGATATATTCTTTTATAAATATGGACCTCGATGGTTTTTATAGCCTTATACATATAAGAAATATTACAAGACTTCATATTCCTAGTTATGAGGGCACATAAACACATGTAATCACTTGTTGAGTCTATGACTCAGTAAGTATATAACAGCCACACCTTGTTTAAGAAAATGCTTACTATTTGACAGTGATAACACTGTTTCACTCTATAAGTAGCCAATATAATATAATTGGTTAATATAAACTACAAAGAACCTAACTAGAGGCTATTAATCTAAGAGAAGTAATCACAAACATAAATTTTCCGTGCTTCCAGCGGTCTTCATATTCGGTGAATTATACCATTCTGACTGTTACAGTCATATGAATTCTAAATAATTTTCCCCATAGAAACAAAGAAGTAACAGAGCCATCAAACTTGAGAACTCATAACCCCAAGGGAATAAACAATATAATGATGGCACAACTTCACAGAATATCAAAGAGTTTAGGGGAGAAGGTAAGAGTTGTTAATTTCACAGCAAATAAAATACTTTAATGTTAAAATAAACACCAGAATAAATACCTTTAAAGTTCTATCAAATTGATAAGAAACAGATTATTCCTATTTTATTTAAACTATTTCACCCATAATATGGAAACAAACACAGCTTTTCAGTTTGCAGTTACATATCGGATTTTTTTATTGCCTATCTTCCCCACTAGGCTTTAAGTACTATGAAGACAAGAACCACTTGTTTCATTCACCAGTGCAGCAAGCATAGTGTCTGTAAGTACTGCTAAGTACCTGCTGAATAAATGCTGCCAAATTTCTAGTAATTATATGAGAACAGCATAATACTGATATCAAAACTTGACAAAGATAGCATAAAAAAAGGAAAATAAGAAACAAAATCATATATATTTATACATGTGTATACAGTACTCCCTGTCTCCCACAGGGGGATGCGTTCCAAGACTCCCAGTGGATGCCTGAAAATATAAATAGTACCAACCAAATATATATACTATGTTTTTTCCTGGACATACATACTTATGTTAAAGTTTAACTTTTAAGGCATAGTAAGACATTAACAACAATAATTAATAATAAAATAGAAAAATTAAAAATATACTGTAATAAAAATTTTGTGAAAGTGGTCTCTCTCCAGTAATTTTTTATTTTTCAGGCCAAACCTATTCCTGAATTTATGTAATCATCCCTACCTGCAGTAAATGGCTTGGTGTCACTCATTTTAAGGGGATCCCTTGGTTTAGTCTTCTTCATATAAGCTCAACATTTTCTGGTACAATGTATTGCTGTCAATCGAAACAAGTTTTTGGTTCATGTTTTCAACCCACAAATTCAATGCCTTTTCCATCTTAACTGAGTACTATATTATGCCCTGTGGCTATAACTTTTACACTGAGGTATGACAGCAAAACCATCACAAATTTCTTTTTTCCTTCTTCACAATTTCACTGATATAAGTAAGATCCATTCTAACCATAGATCTTAGCAACCTCAGCACACAATTTAAAAATTTTTCCTTATTAAGTCAAGAACTTTCACCTTTTAACTTACAGGAAGCACTTTACTACTTCTCTTTGGCATATCGGAATTGCCAGTAGCACTACTCTTGTGCTTTGGGGCTTTTATTAAATAAAATGAATACCTGAATACAAACACTACAATACTGTAACAGTCGATCTGATAACCAAGACAGCAATAAGTGACTAACAGATGGGTAGTGCATATAGCATGGATACACTGGACAAAGGGATAACTCACGACTTGGTCAAGGATGGAGGGGAATGGTGTGAGATTTCATCACACCACTCAGAATGGTGTGCAATTTAAAACTTAAAATTTCTGAAATTTTCAATTTAATATTTTCCAATCAGTTAAATGCAAGTAACTGAAACCATGGAAAGGAAAATCGTGGATAAGGGAGAACTACTGTATTTAAATATATACACATCCAAATTCTAATTAAAATAGCAGTAAATTAAATAGCTGTGAAAAACTTTTCAGAAAAAATGATAGCTACCTTCCACACAAAATTTCAAAAAAAAAAAAGATGAAAAGGAATCTATTGATTAACAAAGAATATATCTCAAGCAATTGCAATATACAGATCTTGTTTGGATCCCAATTCAAATAAATTGGAGAAAAAAGATGAAACAATTGGGACAGGATGAACACTAACTGGATATTTGATAAAATTTGTAAATAAGTTCATTTCTATGTAGATTAACGGTATTATAGTTTTCATAATTCTTATCTTTCAGAGATATACAAAAATCTACTCACAAATGAAATGAAATGGTATGATTGAGGTTTGCTCCAAAATAACTAGGACGATGGTATGTACATGAAATAAAATTGATAGCTGTTACAGCTGGATCTACATTTACAACTTTGGAATTCTAAAAAAAAAACAAAAAACCTACAAAAGATGTTACTGCTGTAGCGCAAAATGAAAGAGGCTGAAGAATAATCACATTTTAATTTTCTAAAACTGTTCATACAAAGCTAACTCATAAGTGGCAACCATCATGTTAATAATTTGAAAAATCATTATCATTAGATGCTAACACAAAGTGGATGAAAGTTCCATGAGGTATTTACATAGTCTCAAATTATCTCCCCACAATATATTGATTAATTACAATGGAAGACATAGTAACTTTATCTTGGCAGACACCACCTTAACTGAATGACCAAAATTAACACTACCAATAATAGGATATATTGACATCACATGCCTCCACATATGATGCACTCAGAACATAACATCAATTCTGTGGTATTCCTGCCAAAAATGAATCTATCATGAAGAAGTAGCAAACAACCAGAATCTAATCATGAGGAAGTATCAAATAAACCATCTTGCAGTTCTACAAAATAATGTCCTGTACTTTCAAACATGTCAAAGTCATGAGACAAAGACAAAGAAACTTTCAGATTAAAGAAGACTAAAGACAACTGATTATAATGCATGAACCAGGGTGTCCTTTTGCTCTAAGGATATTATTTTGACAACTGTTGATTCAATAATTATTTACTGATTTTGATCATTAGTATTGGGGTTATGTAAGAAAATGTCCTTGTTTTCAGAAAGCATATACTGTAAAGGGGTAAGAGGGTATCATGTATGCAACTTACTTTCAAGCAGTTCGGAAAAAAATACGTACATGTAAATACAGAGAAGACCAACAGAGAAAGATAACAAAAACATGCAACGTTTAGGGAATATGGATATACAAGAATTCTTTGTACTATTACTGTAAATTTTCTGGTAAGTCTGAAATTATATCAAAACAAAAAGCTTTAAAAAACACACACAGTCTACGGCCATGCCACTCTGAACATGCCCAATCTCATCTAATCTTGGAAGCTAAGCAGGGTCAGCCTGGTTAGTACTTGGATGGGAGACCATCTAGGAATATCAGGTGCTGTAGGCATTAAAAAAAAAATACACATACATTTATATGGTTGTTTGCATATACCCCCCAAATCAGGAAGGATTCATAGCAAACTGTGAATAGTGATTAGTTCTGGAAGAAGGCAAAAAGAAGGCTTTCACTTTCTACTTTCTATACTTCTGGTGCTTTCATTCTGGAGCTGAAAAGTACAATAACCGAAACAAAAAATTCACAAGAGGGGTATAACAGCAGATTTGAGCAAGCAAAAGAATCGATGAACTTGAAAATGGAACAAATAAAATTACTGAGTCTGAAGAGAAATAAAAAAGAAGAAAAGCAAACAACCTAAAGGGCCTGCAGGACACGATTAAGCATGTCAGCATACACATTTCATAAGTCCCTAAAGAAGAAAGGGCACAAAGACTATTTTAAGAAATAATGGCCAAAACTTCCCAGATTCAATGAAAAGACATAACTCTACAAAATCAAGCAGCTCAATGACCTCCAAGAACAATCAACTCAGCATAATGTTTCTTGGTTCAAACTAGGACACATTATAATCAAACTGCTAAAAAAGACAAAGAATCTTTAAAAGATGAAGAAGAGACTCATCATGTACTAGGGATCATCAATATTAACGAGCAATTTATAATTAGAAACCATGAAGATCAAAAGACGGTAGATAAGACATTTAAAGTACTGAAAGAAAAAACTGTCAACCAAGAATTCTCTATCTGGTAAAAAATGTCCTTCAAAAGTGAGGGAGAATTTAAGACATTCCCAGATAAATACTAGCTGAGGGAGTTTTAGACATTCCCAGATAAATACCAGCTGAGGGAGTTTGTTGCCACCACACCTGCCCTACAAGAAATGCTAAAAGGAGTACTTCACGCTGAAATTGCAGGATTCTAGACAATAATTGAAAACCATAGGAAAAAATAAAGATCTCTGGTACAGGGAAATAGGCAAATATAGAAGCCAGTACAGTCATGTGCCAGTTAATGATGGGGACACATTCCAAGAAAAGCATCATTAGGCAATTTCGTCATTGTGTGATCACCATAGAGTGTAGTTACACAAACCTAAATGGTATAACCTATTACACACATACACACCTAGGCTATAAGTATAGCCTAGGCTACAAACTGTATATCATGTTACTGTACTGAATATCACAGGCAACTGTAACATAATGGTATCTGTATATCTAAACATAAAATGTACAGTAAAAATACAGTATAAAATATACAAAATGGTTCACTTACCATGACTGGAGCTTGTGGGACTGGAAGTTATGCTGGGTGAGTGAATGGGAAGGCCTAGGACATTACTGTACACTACTGTAGACTTTATAAATACTGTATACTTGTTATACTACATTCATAAAAACAATACAAGATTAAATCAAACACAAGAGAAATGGTGCAATCAAGAGACACAGGAAACATGAAATGTATGAGGCTACTGCTAGCATAATTCAACATACTGTTTAATGGCAAATTTTTTTTAATAAGTAGAAAGAGTATATTCTAAATTTACAATAAACAGTATAGTAAATACATAAACCAATAACATAGTCATTCATCATTATCGAGTATTATGTACTATATATAATTATGTATGCTATACTTTTATACTGACTGCAGCAGCAGGTTTGTTTCCATCAGGATCATAAACACATGAGCAATATGTTTTGACATTACAATGGCTACAAAGTAACTAGACAACAGGAATTTTTCAGTTCCTTTATAATCTAATGGGACCCTGCTATATATGTTGTGGTCTGTAGTTGACCAAAATATTGTTATACATCACATGATTGTACTGTGTTTCTGGTTTAAGACTCCACTTTTTATTTACTGCAGGATTTAAAAGACACAAATGCGTAAAAATTATTATAAATCTGTTATTGTCTTTCTCTCTGTCTGGCTTATTTCACTTAGCAGAATGCCTTTCCAGGGTTATCCATATTATATATAGAGCTGCAATTTGTGACATTAAAAAAGGGTACGATGAAACAGTCTTTGTATCATATTGAAGTTAAAGCCAGTTTCAGTTCAAACTAGACTGTTAGAAATTTAAATTGTAAAATATAATCTGCAAGAAGTAACCGAAAAAGACATTCAAGAGAAATGAATACATATATCCACACAAAAATTTATACACAAAGTAAAAATAACCCAAATGTCCATCAACTGACAAATGGATAAATAAAATATGGTATATCCATACAATGAAATACTATTTGGCAATTAAAAAAACAATGGCATGGTTGAATCTAGAAAACATTATGCTAAATAGAAGGAGCCACTGACAAAGACTACATATTATATGTTTTCCATTTCATGATATGTCTAGAATAGGTAAATTCAGAGACAGAAAGTAAACCAGTGGTTGCTAGGGACTGAGAAATAAATGCTAAAGGGCATGGGTTTCTTTCTGGGGTACTGAAAAACATTTTCAATAGGATGTGGTGGTAGTTTCACCACTGTGTGAAAATAACTAAAAACCACTGAACTACACACTTTCAATGAGTTAATTTTATATGTGAAATGTATTTTAATAAAGCTATTTTTAAAAATCAACCCTAAAAACAGAAGGTGAAAAAAAGTTGCATGGTGAAAGCGTTTCAAGCTTAGGATCGATAGTTTCAAGCAGTTCCCAAATTTGTCTAACAGGAGTTTCAAGAGAGAACTGAGAGAATGGAAGAAATGAAACCTCTAAGAGCTGAATAGATAGATAACACAGTCTTGAAATTGAAAGAGCCGACTTACAAGCAGAATGCACTGGTAAAAACTGAAATCTAGACACATCATGAAAATTTACATCATCAGATTTTTAAAAACATGAATAACAAATAGCTTCCAGACAGAGAATGGTTATCTACGAAGGAAAGAGAATAGAACTGGCTTTAAAAACTCTTATTATCAACAACAGATGCTATAAAACAATAGAGCAATTATCTTCAAAAATCTAAGGAAGAACAGTTGTAAAATTAGAATCCTAATACATAAATGAGGGAGCAAAATGAAGATATTTCAACATCCAGAGACTGTAAATTCACTATCTATTTAATCCTCTTTGAAAGAATAATTCAAAGGTAAAGTTTAGCAAAGCATAAACTTAAACTGATCTCAGAAGCTAAAGTGGAGGAAACAAAATACATAAGAAAAAGCAGCAGGCAACGAAATCAGTAAAATACTTCTAGTCCAAAGTAACTGTTAATATATGACATAAAAGTAAGTGATCTAGAACTTACTGCCTAGAACTTAAAATCCTAGATGGCCTGAAAATAGGAGGTTGGGAGAGAGAGAAGTAAAATAAACTTGTCCTATTGTACAGAAAGGAGGATACAGATACCAGAGAACACATATATACCACAGACAGAGTTTATGTATGAAAACCCAAGCATAAAAAATTTAGGGGTAACCAACAGAAAAAAAGGAATAGGATGAACAACTTTCAAGTAACTAGAGCAAAGTCAAATAAGAAAAATTCAATCAAAAGAGATTTAAAAAAAATAATAAAAAAAATAAACAGAAAACATAAAGAATAAATCCAAATATATCTATAAGCACAATTAATATGAAAGGGTTTACTCCCTCTGTTCAAAGGCTAATTTCCAACTTGCATTTAAACACAGAAAAAGCATAAAAGATGAGCATTTTAGAAAATGGAAAGTTAGGATAGGAAATGTCATAGAAAAGATACCTGCGTTTTTAAAGTTCAGGAAACAAAAAATCATCAAAGGCACCCCTCTTCCTCTAAGTATTACCAACTAATAGATTTTCCTTCAGATTATTACATGTAGCGATCAATAAGATTATCAGCCCTTCTAATAAGAGCTCTACTTCTAAAGGTGAAGGTACAAACAATACATACATAAAAGAATCTTCCTTCTATATTTTACAACTGCGAAATCTTAATATGAAAGGATTTTTAATAAAAGAAGGTACACAAAAAGCCCACAGCAGGTCTTTTGACTAATCTTAATTGCTTTAGATAGATACCTATCATAACAGGCTATAATTTACCTCTTTGATAACGAAACTCAATATATTCCACTTATCAAGTGAATCTACAGGGAGTTATCAAGTGAATCTACAGGGAGTTATTACAAGGATTAATAAGACAATGCAAGCAATAGTTATTACTAGTGTATACTGGCACCTCCTTGTCTTCCTAAATCTTAATCTTATTTTAACAGGAGTTCTTGTACTTTAAAGAAAAAAGAAAGTAGCTACCAAAAGACCATCACCTATAATAAAAAAAACATTCATTTTTATATTAACATATCAGTCCCTGACAATCAAAGAGATAACCTTCTGTTAAAGTTTAAAAATACAATTTCAGTCTACAGCCATGCTACCCTGAACAAGCCCAATCCTGTCTGATCTCAGAAGCTAAGCAGGATTGGGCCTGGTTAGTACTTGGATGGGAGACCACCTAGGAAGACCAGGTGCTGTAGTAGTAAAAAAAAATTTTTTTAAATAAGTGATTGTAAGATGATAAAGTCTTTGCAATCTGTGAGGCCAACCAACGGTTGCCTTGCCTAAAAAAAAAAAAAAAATATATATATATATATACACACACACACACACACACACACATAATTTCAGCATACTATGTACCAAATCTTTTGAAATGCCCCTGGAAATTAACCAAAACGCTATGATCCTCCAAAGAATAAAAAAGTGTTCCATTAAGTCTTTACACCATCATGTAAAGTTTTTGAAAAAATGAGGACATTGTTATATTTTATTTTACACTAAAAAAGAAAATTACAGCACATTACAAAAACTTCAACACAGTGGGCTATGTCCATTAACAAAATATTAATATTATCTTTCATATCATGTTAAACAGAAATACAAACCCTACCAGGTTACTAGAACCAAGTTACTGAAAAATAGTATCCTAGTATCTAACTGGAATTACCAACTACGAAGTCATAAATGACATATTGGTTTGCTCTATCACAGAAGCAGAAACTCTTCCAAAGTGTTTAGGAAATTCCAAATATAAAGGGTTTGCTTAACATGAAGTTTATGTAATAGAGAACTACTTCTAATAGAAATGTAATTTAAATCTTAAAAATCCTTATCCCCCTAATACAATTTTATGGACTCATCAATACAACGCACAATTATTCAACTATGTGCAAGCCAATTAACTTATCTATAATGTAAGTACTATACATAATTTTCAGGAAAATGGGAAACACTGGCACTGTAAGCAAGGCAGGCAGTTTGGAAACCTGCCTATAGCACAATGAAGCCATAAGTGGCCAGGCTAACATTAAAAATGAGAATACCAATAACTTCAAATAAAAAAGTATCAATTCTTTTCCAAATAATAACTAAGAAAAACAAGAGAAAATTATTAAAACTAAAAGCTGATTCTTTTCAAAGCTCACTAAAATTGGTAAACCCCTAGGCAAGGCTCATTAGAAGAAAAAAGCAAGCAAGCAAGAAAGCAAGCTGCTACAGGGAATGAAAGGGAACACCACTACAAAGATTAAAAGAGAATACTATATAGAAACAATTTTAAGCTGAAAGTTTGACATTTTAGATCAAATTAACTAATTTCCTGAAAAACAAAAACTACCAAAGCTCACCCAATTAAAAATATCAACAGCTAATTGCTATTAAATAAATTAAATTTGTATTTAAAAATCTTATCATAACGTAAACTCAGGGCCCAGATGGCTTTACTGGTGAAATCTACCAAATATTTAAGGAAGAAATAATACTAATTTTACAAACTTCCAGAATATTAAAGAGAAAGGACTACTTCCCCTCATTCTATAAGACATTATCTTGATACCAAAGATGTTACAAAAAGAGAAAACTACAAAAAAAATCCCTCATGAACATAAACGCAAAATTTCTTAACAAAATTGTAGCAACTCAAATCCAACAATATATAAAAAGCTTACTATATTATGACGAAGTGGGGGTTTTCCAAGGAATGCAAGTTCAAACAAATGAAAAGGAAAATACAACTTTTCAAAATTTATGGGTTACAGCAAAAACAGTTCAAAGAGAGGACATTCATAACTATATAGGCCTACTTCAACAAACAAGAAAAATCCTAAATAAACAATCTAACTTGGCCTTTTGAGCCACGCTTCTCTTGCTCAGGCCCACTTCCATGTCTGGAAGTATCACTTCTCTTCTAATAAAACTTTTCTTTTCTGCTGTTAAAAAAAAAATCTAACTCTACACGTAAAGGAACTAGAAAAATAAAAGCAAACAAAACCCAAAGTAAACGGAAGGAAAGAGTTAAGATCAGAGTGGAAATAAATGAAGTAAAAATTTAAAAAACAATAGAAAAGATCAATAAAAGAGCAGGTTCTTTGAAAAAATAAAATTGACAAACCTTTAGCCAAACTCATCGAAAACAGAAGAAAACCCAAATAAAATCAAAAAAGAGAAGTTACAAACGATACCTCAGAAGTAACAAAGATAGTTGGAAAAAACAACAATTATATAGCAACAAATTCAACAATCTAGAAGAAATGGATAAATTTCTAGGAGTATATAAGCTTCCAAAATTGAACCAGGAAGAAATATAAAATATAAACAGACCAATTACTAGCAATAAAACTGAAGCAGTAATCAAAACTCCCCAAAAATAAAAGTCTAAGACCAGACAAGGTCTTCACAGGTGACTTCTACTAAACATTCAGTGAAGAATTAATACCTATCCTTCTCATACTATTTCAAAAAGTTAAAGTGGAAGGAACACTTGCAAACTTGTTCTATTAAGCCTGATACTAAAACCATACAAAGACATTACAAAAAGAGAAAACTATAGGCCAGTATTCATAAACATTGATGTAAAAATTCTCAACAAAATATTAGCAAACCAGATTCAACCATGATCAAGTGGGATTCATCCCAGGGATGCAGTGATGGGTCGACATCTGTAAATCAATCAACATGATAAATCGCATTAATAAAATAAAGAATAAAAACCACATAATTATCTCGACAGATGCAAAAAAAAAAATCTGGCAAAATTCAATACTCTTTTATGATAAAAACTCTCAACAAAGTGGGTATAGAAGGAACATCTCAACATAGTAAAGGCGATATATGACAAACCCACAACTAATATCATACTAAATGGTGAAAAGCTAGACGTGGTTCCATAGTGTAGCAATTAGTACATCTGCTTTACATGCAAAAGGTCCTGGGTTCACGCCCCAGTGAAGCCACAGTCCATGGTCTATGGCCATGCCACCTTTAACAAGCCCGATCCCGTCTGATCTTGGAAGCTAAGCAGGGTCAGGCCTGGTTAGTACTTGGATGGGAGACCACCTAGGAAGACCAGGTGCTGTAGGCATAAATAATAATTTTAAAAAAATTTTTAAATAAAATATAATAAATGGTCAAAAGTTGCAAGCTTTCCTCTAGAATCAGAAACAAGACAAGGATTAGAATGCCTATTACCACCACTTCAACTCAACACAATATTGGAACTCCTAGCCACAGCAATTAGACAAGAAATAAAAGGCATCTAAATCAGAAAGGAAGTAGTGAAACTCTCATTATTTACAGATGCATGATATTATATATAGGAAACCCTAAAGATTCCGCCAAAAAACTATCAGAACTAATAAAAAAAATTCAGTAAAGCGACAGGTACTGAATCAATATACAGAAATCTGTTGCATTTCTATATACCAATAATGAATAATTAGTAGAGGAAATTTAAAAACTTATATTTACAATTGTATCATAAAGCATAAAATACCTAAGAATAAATTAAACCAATGAGGTGAAAGACCTGTACTCTGAAAACTATAAGACACTGAATTAAGAATATGAATACACAAATAAATGGAAGGATATACCTTCTTCATGGATTGAAAAGATTAATATTATTAAAATGTCCTTAAAGCAATACAGATAGATTCAATTCAATCCCTATTAAGATACCAATGGCATTCATCTCAGAATCAGAATTAACCCTAAAATCTATATGGACCCCCCAAAAAACAAAGAAATCTTAAGAACAAAGAGGGAGGTATCACCTTCCTGATATCAAACTGTACTACAAAGCTACGATAACCAAAACAGTATGGAGTACTGGCATAAAAACAGATATATAGATCAATGGAACAGAAGAGAGATCCCAGATATAAATCCTTGCTTATATGATCAATTAATATAAGACAAAAGAGGTAAAGATATCCGATGGAGTAAATAGTCTCTTCAATAAGTGATGTTGGGAAAATAGGACAGATACATGCAAAAAAATGAAATTAGGCCACTTTCTTATACCATATACAAAAATAAACTCAAAATAGATTAAAGACTTAAACATAAGACCTGAAACCATAAAACTCCTAGAGAAAACATAGGCCGTGAACTCTTTGACATTGCTCTTAAGCATCATCTTTTTGAACATGTCTCCTCAGAAAAAGGGCAAAAGAAAAAATAAACGAATGAGACTACATCAAACTAAAAAGTTTTGCACAGCAAAGAAACCATCAACAAAACAAAAAGACAACCTACTGAATGGGAGAAGATATTCACAAATGATACATCCAATAAGAGGTTAATATTCAAAATATACACGGAACTCTTACAATTAAACAGCCCCTCTCCCCCCCCAAAAAAGAATCCAATTTAAAAACGGGCAGAAGACCTAAGTAGACATTTCTCTAAAGAGGACATACATATGGCCAACAGACATATGAAAAGATGTTCAACATCACTAGTCATGAGGGAAATACAAGTTAAAACCACATCAGATATCACCTCATACCTGTCAAAATGGCTATCATCAATAAATCAATAAGTGATGGCAAGGATGTAGAGAAAAGGGAACCCTCATACACTGTTGGTGGTATTGTAAATTAGTACAGCTACTATGGAAAACAGTACATAGATTCTTCAGTAAATTAAAAATAGAGCTGCCACATAAAACACTAATTTAAAAAGATATATGCACCTCTAGGTTCACTGCAGCATTATTACTAATAGCCAAGGTATGGAACAACCTAGATGTCCATCAACAGATGAACAGATAAAGATGTGGTATATATAGAATGGAATAAGAATGAAATCTTGCCATTTGTGACAAAATGAATAGACCTAGAGGGTATTATGCTAAATGAAATAAGCTAGACAGAGAAAGACAAATACTGTAAGATTTCACTTATATGAAGAATCTAAAATAAAAAATGAACAAAACAGAAACAGACCCAGAGATATAGAGAACCTCCTAACGGTGGCCAAAGGGGAAGAAAGTAAGGGAAGGGAAAAATAAAAAAATGAAAAAAAAAAAAAGAGAGAGAAATAAAAATGGCAAAAAAGAAAAGAAAAAAAACATTAAAAAGTCAACAAAGATAAAAAGGCAGGTTGAGGGGAAGAGAAGAAGGTAAATACTTAAATTTTTTTTCTTGAAGCACAAACCATAAAAGAGAAAATATAAAGTGAACTTTATCAAAACTGAAAACTTCTCATTGTTAAGAGAAAAATAATCCAAAGATATAAAATATATCTTCTAATATATTTGTTTATAAGCAGAGATAAAGGACTGAAAACAGAATACACAGTAATTAAGAAGGTAAGTTTTAAAGAAAGATCAGGGTTCAGGTTCCAGTACTGCCAATTATTGGCTGTGTATCCCTTAGACAAGTTAGTATCTCTGAGCTTCAGGTACTCAACCTGTGAAATGGGAATAATAATATTAACTACCTCATAGGGTTATCATTAAGATCAAATAAGGTAATGCACATAAAGCACTTAGAACAATCCTAATACATGATATTTTAATAGTGGATATTTCCAATGGTTAGGGACAATTTTTACATTTTCTTTTATATATCTCTATATCTGAGTTTTCGAAATAATATATTGCATATTTTAAATAAATACAGAGTGAAACAAATAAACCTAATTGTGCACAAAATTAGTAAAATTATTTCAGGTGACTTTAGAACTCAGTATTCTAACTGCACATATTAGTGGAATATGTTCTAGAAACATAAATTACTGCAAAAATTTTAGATTTTACTTTTTCTTATTATCAGTAATATCAGTATCACTATTTTGAAACCATTTCTATATATGTCCAATATAGCAAATAAATAATTATGTTTATATTTTAAGGAACCAAATTTTTTTATGTAAGACAAAAAAAGATAAGCTATTAAAGTCAAGTAAAAACTCTAAAATTCTTAAATCTAAATTGTAAAAATCAATATGAACTTGTGATTTTTAAATATATTTGTAGAAGCAAGGACAGTATCAATGAGCACCCAGGTTTTGAGTTCTCAATATTATTTCTGAATTAATTCTTGGAGGAATGGGCGTTTTCAGATGTGCAGGAAAAATTCATAAGGTGAACCTGGGCCATTGGCTGTGCATGAAAGCAAGAAATCTTTCAAAGATTTACAGAACATGTCAAAAAGCTACCAATTTGAAATTATTCCCACAGATCAATGAAACAACTTGTGTATCAAAAAGAATGACTATAATTGTTTCAAACTAATGGTATAAATCCATGAGGGTATGATGATACTCAAAGACAAAAGGTCTTTAGAAAACCAACCGTTTTCTACATAACCTGTTACCATTAGAGATAACTGCTATATCAACTCTTTACTTTGAAACTGGTAGTTACAAGAAAGGAAGCATTCATCCTGCCTTTCTAATAGGAACTACACTTTCAGGATTAATTCTGTTGATGAGGGAAAGCTCTTCTTTACAGAAGAACGGCACATCATAAACATGACAGAAATAGCATGAGGGTACAATTTCATAACCTCTAAATAACTGATTCAAGTATCATCAATGGATGCTAAACTATGAAGGTTATTAGTGAACTTTATAATAGGGAACACAACTAGAATCACTAAAAGTGTAACGACCAATCATTATCCACCTCCTGATGTGATGCAAAAGGAGGTACACAACACCACTTGTGTTCCTGCCCCCCAAACAAAAATATGAATTAAATCAAGCTTCTAACCATTAGTTTACAAGAAATAGAGAGGATCAAGCAAAAAGACAACACAAGAACTCACAAATTCTGAATATGCGGTACCTACAAGACAAAGGCCTGGTTTCTCTAATGAATCAATAATTTGAAAAGGAGTAATTATCATATGTTTAGAAAAAGGACTTAACAGACATGAAAACCATGTAATTGTACGTTGTGAACTGTGAATGAAATCTGGAAAGTGACACTTTCAAGATAAAAGAAGTTTTACTATGGGTGGTATTAAATTATATTAAGGAATTACTAATAATTGTTAGATGTGATAACATAGTGGCTATGCTTTTAAAAGAAAGCCTTATCAGTTAGAGATGCATAATTATTAATTTACAGGAATGTTTGAGATTTTGCTTAAAACTACTTCAGGCATTTCCTCACTCACCAAAAAAAGTAGGAGAAGAGAGATCAGTCAAATATTGAATTAACCTTGTGGCCAATGATTCAATGAATCATAACTATGTAATGAAAGCCCAATAAAATCAAAACTCTAGACAATGAAGTTCAGGTGAGCTTCCCTAGTTAACAATACTGTGACACATAGGGTGACACATCCTGACTCAAAGGGAAAGGACACAGAAGCTTTCAATTTGGCACCCTATACATCTCTTCTGGCAAGTTCTGATTTATATCCTTTTGGATATAATGAAACTGTAATCGTAAGTATGTACAGTACTTTCTGAGTCCTGTGAATCATTTTAGCAGAATGGGAACCCCCAAATCTGTAGCCAGTTGTTTCAGATGTGCAAGTTGCCTGGAAACCCTCGAGCTTGTGGCTGATACCCGAAGTGAGGGCCGTCTTCTGAATGACTGTGCCCTTTACCTGTATAGTTTGGCCTAATCATGGGTAGTGTTCAAATTGCACTGAATCTATAAAAGATGTTTCGGGGACAAATGAGGAAATTTGAATTAAGTACTGGTATAATATGACATTAAAGAATTACTGTTGATGGTTGAGTATGATAACAGTATTGTGTTTATAAAGGAAAATGTCCTCATTTTTTAAAAAGTTACATAAGTATTCTCATATGAAATGTCTATAATTTAACTTTAAAATATTTCAGAAAAAAATAAGACAGAAAATATCATTAAACCTTGTCAAAGGATACCCAAGAGATTGTACACAATTACTAAAACCACTGTTAAAAAGAGTGTAGTAAGACACTAACAAATAAATAGAATTCGGTAGTAAAGAAGTCCATTATCTGGCTTACTTTTTTTTTCTTCAATGGAAAAATGAGCTAAATAATTACTACTTCTTTGCTCTCCCTCTAAACGCTGGTTTCCAAATCAAATTTTGCTGTTCATATGAAAAACTATCTCTGCCTGATCACAACATAAGACAAAATTTCTCAGGCTTCATGCCTTATTCATTCAACAACTGTTTAATAGGTAGCTATTACTGCTTGGTACTACTCTAAGTGGCAGCAGTAATAGGACAAAATCCTTCATTAAATCTAATTTTAGTGGCGAGAGACAAACATTAAGTATAACTGAAGAAATAAAAGTTACTGAGAATTCCTGAATAAAATGCAGTATGTTAGCTTTAGAAAATAAACCTACTATTAAGCTAACAGGGGAAAAGAAGTTTTATGCTCTAATGAAGCACTGTATTGAAAACTTAAATTTTCAAAACTATATGTGAAGCCTCATGTAGGTTTCAAAATACTATCATATATATCATCTTATCTGAGCCTCACATGCTATGAGATATAAGCACTTATTACTATTTTCATTTTATAAATTAAAAAGTTCAAGGCTGAAAGAGATGGTTAGTTTTTAAATGGAAAACCAGAACTAGAATGTTAGATCTTCCAATTCACTGCCCAGAATTCTATCACAATACAACCTCTCATGGCAAAAGACAGTAATCAAAAAGCTTATAATAAAGTAAGAAAAAATCCCAAATCAAACTTCATGCTATAATAAATTCAGAATATTACTATTCAAAGTACGGTCTTTGGACCATCATCATAACCTTGGAGCTTGTTTAGAAATGCACAATCTCAAGTCTACTGAATCAGAATCTACATTTTACCAATATCTCCAGGTGATCCATATGCAACCTAAAATTTGAAAATCACTGATCTGATTTGAGAATCACTGTCTAACAACTTTCTATGATGCATTGTCTATGGTATTAAAATCACTTAAAAATAGAGTAAACTTTGATGGAAGAAATTAAATATTTCCAATTCTGAAAACTCGCAAGCTACCCCTAAAGTCCACTCCATATAATAATTTGTAATTTGGCTAACAACTGACTTTGAATCCCACCCATAAAAAAGGATCACTTATAAAAAGTGACATAGTATAGTCTACCAAAAGAATTTACTGCTCATATCCTTCCCCAACCAAATTGTAGAAGGAAATGTTAACACTGCAAACTATAGGAAGATGTTAGGATTAAGAAGATTCCATTCTTATTAATAAAAGGAGAAATGAAAAGGATACAAACCTTTCCTGGGACCAAGACCATGATGATGAGATGCAGTATAAGATAAGCCGAGCCAGCCTGACCTTAAGTCTCCAATGGGTTGTTTTCGGAGGCTAGGGATAGGCCAGCCAGTAGTAATAAACAGAAAAAGACTGGGAGTTAAAGGTAGCTGAAGAACGAGTTTAGCATCCAGCTCTCTAACTCTGTTGCCTTCTTCTATTTACCCATCCAATCCAATGGTAACAAAAATTTTTCCATTATATTTGTCTATGTGTTATGAGGGAACTTCTAAATTATGGTAGTTATGTAAGGATTCTCAAATATCTAAGAACATACCTTTCACAAATATCAAGAATGCACTGGTCTATGGCCATGGTACCCTGAACAAGCCCAATCCTGTCGGATCTCGGAAGCTGAGCAGGGTCAGGCCTGGTTAGTACTTGGATGGGAGACCACCTAGAAAGACTAGGTGCTGTAGGCGTAAAATATAAAAAAAGGGATTGTAAGCTGACAAGGTCCTTGCAATCTGTGAGGTCAGCCAAGGGTTGCCTCGCCTAAAAAAAAGAAAGAAAACTAACAGAAGAAGAAAAACAATATTTGCAGTATAGTTGAAGTCTAGTGGACATTCTATATTTCATAATCCTTACAAGGATCGAACATCTAACATCTCAGAAGAACACTTCTTAAAGTCAAAGTAGTCCCTAGTCATCTTATGGAAAAAAAGTTTTTAACATGCTTTAATACACAACAGAGAAAATCAAACATCCCAAGATTTTTATGTATTTATATAACTTAAGAGATAAGGGTTTAATGGTCGATAGGAGCCACACAAGTCCAAATAGGGCAGAAGGTTTAAAAACAAAGAAACACAAAAACTACATACTCCCTTACAAATGTTCTAGTTGCTTTGAAACATTCATAACTTTAAATAGATGTAATTTCTCCAATATTGAAAATGTTACCTCATTCTTTTAAATGTATCTAATGAAATTTAAACAAATGTGTGATACCCACTCCCCCAAAAAATACATGAACAAACTGTTGTTTAACAATGCAAATTTACATTTGTTTTTACTTGATGATGTATTTACATTCCACAGAATTGTATCCTAATTATATACTACTGTATAATTGAAAATAAATTTTTAAAAAAACTTCCAAAATATTTTCACATCAGTCTTTCCACAATCCACAAATATTCTTGATAAAGTTCAACGCTGTAAGAACTAGAAATCAACAAATCTTTCTAATCATATTTTGGTAGAAATGCTAAGTTCTTAGACTGATTCATTATGAATTGTATCTAACTAATACTGTCTACACAAGAAAAGTCTCTCATTGTCAAACCACATCATTAACATTTAGTAAAATGTACACATCAATCATAAATCTGTTGGCTTCCCAGTTTTGGAAAATATATGTAACCTGTGTATAAGACACAATTCAAGCTGCTTTAAAAACCCTCTGATCTACGGCCATGACACCCTGAACAAGCCCAATCCCGTTTGATTTCGGAAGCTAAGCAGGGTCGGGTATGGTTAGTACTTGGATGGGAGACCACCTAGAAAGACCAGGTGCTGTAGACGTAAAAAATAAAATAAAAAATAAGGGATTGTAAGCTGACAAGGTCCTTGCAATCTGTGAGGTCAACCAAAGGTCGACTCACCAAATAAATAAATTAAATAAATAAATAAATAGATAGATAGATAGATAAATAAATAAATAAAACCTCTCTGGCCCTATAGCTCCAAAGACAACAGGACTACAACTCCTGAAAAGTTTGCCTTTCTAACCAAGGAAATGTTGGGCCTAAATTTCACATTAGATGTCACATTACAGATGGATACATTACTGTATTTGTTAAAAGAGGATGTCTAGCAGAAGAGAAGAATTTCTTTGATACAAAAAGGACAAATCATGAAAAAAAAGACTGAAAAACTCCATTAAAATTATGAATTTTTCTCACCAAAAAGACCATGAAGAGATGAAAAGACAAGTCACAAATTGGGAGAGGGCATTTGCAACCCATAAATTAAATAATTAGTATGCAAAATATTTAAAGAACTCTTAAAAATCAGAAACAACTCAAAATAAAAATAGGCACAGAACTTGAAAACATATTTCACAGAAGCACAACCAATGAATATATGAAAAAGATGCTCAACTACGGGAAATGCTACTAAAAACACAAGATATAATTTCAAACCCACTAGATTAGAAAAAAATTAAAAGTCCGACAATATAAAGTGTTGGGGAAATGAAGCAACCAAAACACACACTAGCTTGACTCAGTAACCACAATAGTCACATTCACCATGAGCCAACTCAGTGACTCAAACACTGGAAGTGTTTGGTAAGCATTAAGCAACTGATAATGACCAATCCAGAATTCTGAGAACACATTTGTAGTACTGCCAAATACAAATTTTGGCCCTTAATGAGCTGGGTCCAACCTGACTCAGCAATATAAATCAAAAAACTTTTTGTCCCTTATCCAATTTCTCCAGTTTATTTTGTTAAGTACAAAATATTCAGGTATTCATTTCCTCCTATAAACTAATGACATCTTAACCAAAATTTTAATGATTTATCATTCTAGTGACACTACTATTTCAATGAGAACAAGTGGTTTAAAACAGAATTGTATACTTGAAATCTACATAATTTTATTAACCAATGTCACCCCAATAAATGTAGTTAAAAAATAGTAAAGAAAAACAATAGTTATGAGATGTAACATACAGCATAGGAAATATGGTCAATAATATTATAATGACAATAAATGTAAGATGCAAATTCTGGTCAAAAAAATAATAATATTGTAATAACTATGTATGATGTCAGGTGGGTACTAGACTTATCGAGGGATCACTTTGTAAATTATATTGTCTAATCGTTATGCTGTACACCTGAAACTAATGTAAAATATCACATGTTGACTGTAATTAAAAATAAAATATTTTTTAAAACTAGTTCTTATACTTTAAATTTACTTGACAGGAATTAGAATGGCCCTGTGACCAACTAAGAGGGGCAAAATGGTATATATATAACAGATACAATAAGGGGCATTAAAGTCGGACAAATCTGAGCTCAAATTCAGACTCTACCATTTTATAGCTATAACCTTAGTTATTTAATTTGTTTCCTTGACAACTAAAAAGCAAGTGTATCACCACCTGCCTACCTAATCTAATTGTAAAGATTAAGTGAGATTATGTAAAGTGCTAAACAATGCCTAGCTCATTACCATAGGTCCAGAGTTAGCACCTTTTCCTTTGTAAATCTTGCTACAATCACCTAAAATTTTTAAAGCTTGAAATAATCTCTCAATTCACAGGAAAATATTACTTTTACATTCAAATTATTTTCCTATATTACAAGAAACTGTGTGCTACAGGTTAGAAGAGCAATACTCTCCTTTTTCTAACTGAATGGCTCTTTCCTATAAGAAATTAGACTCTGGAAAAGATGATAGATTTTCACTTATCTTCATGATACAGAACCAGAGATTCCCATGCTATGTAAGAAACTAAACTCAATTGATTTCTAAGCTTCAAATCAAAAAAAAATTTTTTTTGAGTCTAAGAAAAAGCTATTTAATACTTTAAGGTATTGAGTACTACCTTTTGCATTTATTGAGAAAGACTATCTAAAGAAGATTATCTGATTAATGAACTGATGGTTGCCTTTTATGGTTTTTGTTAGTCTGTAGAGAAAAAATTTACACTTAAAATAATCTACATATGAAAAATCTCAAAACATTCAACAATATAATTAGAGAACAGGAAAAATGTATAATCTTACACTGTGGGATAATTAAAATATATATAATGCTAAAAATACTTGAGAGAATTTTAGTCACTGAATTAAACTTCAGGAATCTCATTTTAAATACCTTATTACAGTCAAGACATAAAACATAACACAAGATAAAGTGACATCTGCCAGACCAAAAAGTGTGAACCACCATCGATGAGAACTGCCTAAGATCTAATATTTTTTTAATCAAGATACTATTATTGTCTTCTTCGAAATCAAAATGAAAAATAAAATCTTTCAGATATACAGAAAATGTCATGATGAGGTAATGAGTCAAATACGAAACAAAGAAAAATTTAAGAAGTTCTAATATTCACATACTTTAATTTTTTCTTTTGTCTTCATTTCTAAAACAATATTTTATCTTCCAATGAGGTCATAGCAAGTTATTTGCTGTGCAGTGATAGATGTTCACTAAAAAAAACATTAATTTCCCATTTCCATAATTATGACTCTTAATGCAACACACAACAGGCATTCAATAAATGTTGAATAAATAACAAAAAATAGGACGGATTAGAAACAAAAATTTAACTTATAAAACTCCACTAAAAATACGTAAACGCAGACAATGTAATCTTTGGACATTTCACAATCTCTGCTATAAAATAATACAGGAACTTTCAGTTTAACTAGTTTGAGACATTAACTGGAAAAGGCTAGCTATCACTAGACTAAGTGCCCTGTTTTTCCCACCATCAAATCTGACAAAATTCTAAAGAAAAACATCCATATCTATCCAAATTCTCAAATACTAATACAGAATTGAGGAAAGAGAACAAAATATATTTAATAGTTAAGTAACTAAATTACCAAATCCAGTTTTGCAACACTCTACGCTGTCTTAAAAACTCTAAATATCAGTTAATATAAAATCCATTTTTATGCCCAGCCATACTTTTAAGAGACTAGTCTGGAAAACAGTACATGTGACGGTAACACAAAGACCAGAGATAACTGATATAGATCAAATAAATGAACTGTATAACTTGATATTCCACAAGAAAGATCTAGGGCTTTTTCTGAGGCCCAGATGGACTGTACAGGTAAGACTCCACCCAAGAAACAAAAGAGGCAAGATAAACATACCTAAAGACCAGACAATGTCAAAGATATCCCCAAAGATCACTCACCTCGCGTTTGGTCTCCTCCCCTTCTCCCAAATCTCATCGCTTCAGGGAGAACTAAATCTGCACCTCACGTCCCCAGCTCACCCTCAACTCCCCATCACTTACCTTCTTTACTGAAACCTGAATCCCTCTCCCCCGACATCCTCTAATTCCCATCGAGCTCTCAGTCCAGCCAGATAGATATGTACTGCGCCTGTCTTCCAGGAATGTATTAGTCTCCTTAATCCGAACTCATTTTCCCACATTACATCTGCCCTCAGCCCCTCCAACTCTGGTCTCCTCACTCCGACCCTTCACCCTGAATCCTTCCCAAGTCAAGGAACTCTGGCCTCTTCCCTTTCCAACTCCCTCAGCGGCAGCTCCTTTCATCCAGCAGGGCCTCTAGCCTATTCCCCTGGTTCCCTCCCCCATCCATCTCGTGGTACCGGTCCCCTTCCCCCAACTCCGCCCCTCTCCCCCCAAAAGGAGGCCCCCTCACCTGAACGCCGCTGCCGCCGCCGTTCCAGTAGCCAAAAGGTGCTGGCGCCAACCGACTTCTCAAGCCCGGTCCCTCCTGAGCCCCTGACGGCCCCTAGGGAGAGCGAATGCCACCACCTTCAACTCTGCCCACCCAGGGCCAGGCCGTCACCGTAGCCACCGCCAGACCCACAGCCGCCATGTTGAAGTCCTACTTCCCTCCACCTTCCCCCCATCGCTCCGCCCCTTTAGGCGTCTGACGTCATGGCGCCGCGTCCACCCGCCCCTCCCACCTCGGCCTATGGGAGGAGCTGACCGTGAGATCCCTAATCTCTCTTCCAGTGCTCAGCTACTGCTGCCTGGAGCGTTGCAATTGGACCGGGTGAACTCTGCTGACCCAAAGGTAGGAAAGAAAGGAGAGAGTCACTAAGAGAGTAAAGCGTAGGGGTTGGAGAAGCAGATTGAGGCAGAAGGGTCAGAGTGAGGGGACCAAAGTTGAAGGAGCGGAGGGCAGATGGAATGCGGGAAAATGAGTTCAGATCAATGGGACTAATACACTACTGGAAGATAGGCACGGTAGACGTCTATCTGACGGAATCCCAGGATCCTTGAAACACAAAGGGACGCGCAAAGATTTATCAAGAAGACCTATTTGGGAATCAGCATGTCTGGCTTCTGGTGCCCGGTCACAGACCTGGTAAAAGGCCCACTCTTGCCGGTAATGGTGTCACTTTCCCCATTTACAAATGAATGGATTGAAAGGTGACCACTAAATCTTTCTCCAATTCTGACATTCAACCAGTTTAAAAATCAGGTAATCCAATTCCAAACCTTTACTGCCTTCTGCGCTTATTGAGTGTCTTCCAGAATCATATGCATGGAGGATTCCTTACTGAATGAGATGAATGTTTGTTCACGAAAGTTTCTAAGTAGTGGAGGAAATAGAAGCATAAACAGTTGACTCGTGGAAGAGTAAGAGGGTGATAATGGCGCATCAGTTGATCTAGAAAAATTGACTTTTGGCTAAGGGATTTACATCTACACTTTCTATGTACACAAAGTGTGTGTACACTCTCATGCCTAATTTTCCAGCCCTGTTTTCTCTCCAGAACTCCAGAGGAGATAATATTTGTACTCTGAAAAGTTCAGCAGTTTTAACTCACAATGAGAGAAGGTGGGCATTCCAGAAGTGGGGCGGGGAGGGTAGTTAAAGTAAGCAGAGAATAACAAACCAACAATTCTTGATTATTTGCCTACTTAATTGAACAGGTAATGGACAGCCACAGAAGATTTGTGGAAAGGTAAAAGATTCACACCTGAAATAAAGCAGAAACAGCGGGGATGGAGACTAGGGGGATGAACTAGAAAAAGACTTAAGAGAGTGACTCAACAAGACTTAGATATGGAAGGAGAAATAATGGAGAAGGAGGAGCCAAGTTTTGGGGGTCTCTTACTAACAGAAACAGGAAAGATCTAAGGTTTACTGAAGTCCTAAGGGAGAAAATAATGAGTTCACCTGGCTAAACTGAGATTAAGATGATGGCACGTTTTCTGGAGAAATTTTCAGGAGGGGATGTAAGCTTGGAAATCAGGAAAGAAGGAGTACACGTGTAGTATATTGGTAGTCCTTGAACAAATAAAATTTCATTCATTTAACAAGTATTATTGAGTTCCTGCAATATATCAGGCACAATTCTACACACTGGGGATACAGAAGTATGTAAAAGAAACCATCTTACCAAAAGAAAAAGTAATTAATTTTTTTAAATAAACAAACAAAAAATCCCTGCTCACAGAGCTTACATTTTAGAGGGAAATAATAATAATGGTAACAGGTGTTAAGAATAAAGCAAGGGAAAGAAGATTGGAAATATCCATGGTTGACATTTACAAAGGATGGCCAGGGAAAGGTGACGTGACTAAAGACCTTAAGGAAGTCAGGAAATGAGTCATTCAGATATGTAGAAGAAAATGCCAGACCAAGGGAACAGTAACTACCAAGGTCCTAAGGTGGAAGCTCACCTATGTTCTAGGAACATTAAGCAGCCTAGTGTGACTAGAGTGAAATGAACAAATTACAGAGTAGCAGGAATTTAAGTCAGAGAGTTAACAGGTGGCTAAATCACATAATGTCTTGTAGATCTTTTCAGGACTTTGACTTTTACTCTAAGTAAGCTGAAAGCCATTGGAGAGTTTTGAGCAGAGAAGGGAAATGATCTAACTTTTTAGCAAGATCATTCTAGCTATTACACTAAGCAAGAAGGGCAAGGGTAGAGACACTTAGTGGTTACTGCAATAACCCAGGCAGGAAATGATAGTACCCTATCAGAGTGGTAGTAGCAGTGAAGGTGATTTAAAATGGTCAGGTTCTGGATACCTTTTGAAAGTAGAACCATAAGAATTTACTCACAGATTAGTTGCACAATGTAAGGAAATGAGAGGAGTTAAGGATGACTTTAAGATTTTTGACCTGAGGCAAATTCTTGCAGGTTTGGCTAGAAAAATGGAAATTCAAATTAAAATTTCTGATGATAGGACCCTTTGGAACACTGACAAATAGGGCATGGGAAGAGGAAGCAGAGAAAGAGATAGAAAAGTAGTGGCCAGAGAAGTAGAAAAGGAATCAGAAGACTATGGCGCCATGGAAGTTTAGGAAGGAAAAACCTTTGGAGGGCTGGGCCTATTCATCTTCTCTCAAAATAGGACTCCCTGAGACCAAAGACAAGCCTCCCCTATCAGACAGGGACTTCTTGAGATTCCCCATCAGAGGTCTCCTGATACAATAATAATATTTCTTTCTCTGCCTTTTGCTTTAAGTGGGGGCCAGTTTTCTAACCACCTACTCCTAGGCCAGCCTGCTGTGTGCCACCTATCCTTAAGAAATAGGAAGGAAGTGGAGACATTTCCTTCCTGGAAAAACAAATAATTCACCTTCCTAGGAGTGACTCATAGTTGTCAGTTGCCAGATATGAATCCCTGTAGTAACTCACCTGTGGCCAGAAAAGACTGAACAGGATGCCAGCCCTCTACTACCCCTACCCTGTGTCTTTCCCCTCCCAGTGCATCTAGACATTGGCAGCACACCTGCTGTTCTAGAAACAGCATTTCAGGCCAAGAGGCACCAGTTCCACTCCCTATTTTCCTACTCTTTCTCTCTCCCTTCATACACTAGACTTTTAGGGAGTCTAAGAGCAGAGACAGGAAAGACAGACAACCAACTCTACAATCTTTTATTCATTTAGCTGTCCAGCATTGACTAAGTCCTACCATGAGCCAGGCGCCATGAGTCTACAAAGATGCTCTCAAGGAGGTCAAGTGAGGGAATCAGACAGTTGTACAGATAAAGATGGTACCTGGCAGATAATCGCCTGAGTTCCCTAAGTAACACATTCCATGCCTGAAGAGTAGAGAGGAGAGAGTGTTTGGGTGGTTTTGAGAAATTGAGGAAGAGACTTCATGGAGAATTGAAGCATTTAAGGTAGGCCTTAGAGGACAGGTAGAATGAAGGGTGCCAAAAGCAATAAAAACAAAGCAGTTTGAGCAAAGGCATGGATGCAAGAAAGTTCCAGGAAAATTCAGAATCACTAAGTAGTACAAAGGGTATATGTAGAAAAGCAGAGGGAAATAGGCTGGCGAGACCAAGAGAGAAGAAGCATGGCTTGGGTTTAACAGTTCTAAAGCTATAAATAAAGTCATTGGCACCTTTTTTCCAGGGAAATCCAATGGAAAAGTCAGGATGAATCATTGGAACCTTGGAGGTGAGACTGAAATCCTTTGCCCTTTCTCAGAAACACAAGACTACAATTAAGGACTCAGGTCTCTGGGTAACCTCTGAGGTTCCTTCTGATGTTAAGACCTATGTGATGACTATCATATGAAGATGCAATTATCCTGAATGGATAAAGATGATTTCAAATTCCAAAAGAATGAAAATATAAACATATACACAACAACTCAATAATATTAGAAGATAATACGGAAGAATATTTTTTGAATCATGAGTGGGAAGAAATTTTCTGATCGGGACACTAAATTCAGAAGCCATAAAAGAAATAGTTGATAGATTTGATAATGGCCCAAAAAAAAAAAAAAATCTACACAAAGTGAAAACATAAACTAGAAAGAAAAATATTAGTGACCTATATAACAGAAAAATGGTTAATTTCTCCAATACACGAGAGCCTCTACAAATAATTAAGAAAAAAATGGAATGATTCAATAGAAAAATATGGATATAACTTATTCAAGAGGAAGTTCACTAAAGAAGAAACACAAATAGCTCATAAAAATTGTTCAACATCACTGATAATTTTAAAAAATGAAACAAGGCCCCATTTTTCACCTAACAAATTGGCAAAAGCTAAAAAGGATTAACTGCATCCAGTGCTGGCATGGATGGAGAAGCAAACATTAATGGCAATATAAATTGGTGAAACTTTTTTATAGAGCAATTTGGCAGTGACTATCACAATATATTATGAAGTTAAAAAGCAAGTTGCAGAATAATGTCTGTTATATCCATTTTTGTAAAAAAAATTATATATATATGTATGTATATATATTTACATATATACACATATATATTTACATACATATATACACATATGTATACATACATACATACATACATACATACATATATGTATATGTATGTATGTGTGTGTGTGTGTGTGTTTAAGCACAGATAAAAGACTGAAGGGATATACACCAAACTAAATTGTGGCTCTGGAGAGAGCAGGACTTGGCTGGAGGTGGGTGGGCAGCAGAACTTGGGACCAAGAAAGGAGGGGAAGTAGAAACCATGTAGAAGATGGGAGCTACTGCTGGAAAGTGCTCCCTCAGCCATAAGAGGAAAAACTACCCTGATTTCTCTCTTCCTCCCACCCTTCAATGTCCTGCCAGTGCTTCCCATTGACTGAATCTAGCTAGTATCCAGTTGGCAAAGGAGCTGGGAAATGAAGTTTTTAGAAGAACAGAGAATGGGGTTTGAGAACAAATATGTAATAACCAACTTCGAAAAGTTATTGAGTAGTTTAGATGGAGAACTAATATGATAAGAGCCATCCTGTAAAAGAATAAAAGCCAATTAGTCAATAGTAAATAGTAATAGTAAAAGATAATTAATTTTATTATTTTTAAATGGTGTGAGGAGACTGTCCTGGCACTGAGCTAAAAGAACCCTGTCCCTAGTAATTTATTCAGCTAATAAACTGAGGTATACTATACGCCTACCCCTATGCTGCAGTGGGAACAAAGATTAAATAAGACCACATTTCAATCATCAAGAACCTTAGGATGAAGACAAACATGGTAACAACACAATAAAGTTAAATGATCTCAGTGAGCTCCAGGACAAGACCAGCTACTAATCTAACCTGTACCTTTGTGCAAAATAGAAAAATGTACCCTGAGTAGATGCAATGCCAACGTATACAGCTTGTCAAACTGAGAGCAGCTGAATTTCATTCCTCTCTAGATCCCTCAGCCAGGCACTTTTGTGCAGAGCACAAAGTACACATCCATACATGGCTGCCCTGCATGAGGAGGTAGAGACTGGCACCTGTGGAAGGAGAGTTGCAGTGGCCTATGAAGATGTGCACCTGTGCAGCAGGACGCTCTGGGAGCCCAGCCTCCTAGCCCAGAACATGATTAAAACTTCAATGATTTTATTTGCTTCTGATGCTGCTGTGACCAGGAGTTGGCAAAGAGAACCTCTGAAAATTTGGAAAGGCTCCTTTGGAAGGAAAAATTGACAGATGGTGTTTATAGCTTTGCTTTGGTTCTCCCGTTAGAGTAAATGCCAGATGTTTTCTTCTGGTTTCCAAGATAGTATGTGAGATTTAAAACGTTCCTTTGCCCAAAGATAATAAAACATAAATACACAGTTAAGTATGAGCACATGGGCAAGTGAATCCTGTGCGGGGGAGGGGGAGGTTCAGCAAAGTTTGATTTGCTACTGTTGTGAATCCAAGGTTTGTTATTACCATTCCAGTCTTTTAAGTCAGGTAACAGCATCAGTAGATTTATCCAGCTAGAGGACACAATGTTATGTGGCCATTAAAAAAGATGTCATAAAAGGCAAACTTATAGGCCCAGTAAGTGATTGCCAGGGGTTGGTGAAGGGGGATGAATAAGTGAAGTACAGAGCATTTTTAGGGCAGTAAAACTATTCTGCATGGTACTGTAACAACGAATACATAACATTATGCATTTGTCAAAATCCATAGAACTGTATAACACAGTGACCTTAATATAAACTATAGACTTTAATACTGGTTCATTAATTGTAACATTAAATGTACTAAATTAATGCAAAGTATTAATAAGGGAAACTGGTGGGGCTGAGAATACATGGAACTCTTTACTATTTGCTCAATTTTTTTCTGTAAATCTAAAACCGTTCTAAAAAAGTCTTAAAAAAGATGTTATAGAAGTATGTAAATATGAAAAGGTGCTTATTAAATATTGCTGTTAAAAAAACTAACAGTATACACAAGATGGTCTCATTTTTGTAAAATTATACACAATATAATTTTGAATTTGAAGTTCCAAAGGACACATGTCAAAATATTCACAGTGGTTAATTCTTGCTGGAAAGATTATGGGTAATTTCTAATTTCTTCTTTTTGCTTGCTTATTTAAAAATGCTTTTAAACATTTTTATTACACAAAACACATGAGTAGTTTCCCATTGTAAATGGTTCAAGCAATAGGAAGTATATTTTAGTATATTACGGTGTGCTCCCCAGATCCCCACCCTTCAAAACTGAAACATTCATTCCCCCAACTGCTGGGAGTGTTAATAGCTGATAGCTTGCACCCCACACAGACTTACTTACCAGAGAAAAGCTGCTTCATTTAAAATCATGCCTTCTTCCCTAGGGCAGCCCACGTTCAAAGACCTGGTTACCCTGGCTCCAAATAGGGACAATTCTGCAGGGCCATCCTAGCTCCAATTCCTTACATGGAATAGACTGAAGCTTTTTTGTGAATGCATTCATTGCAGCCTAACTTCTCCTGCCCAATCCTGTTCCCTTCACTTTCCCACAATGATCCTGAAAGCACTCTCCGATAAACTTTCAGGATTCAAATCTGTCTGCTTCCTAGAGTACCTGATTAACAATAATTGGTGCCAGGAGTGAGCCAAGAAAGCAAACTCTGAAATGGGATTTGAGAGTTGGATCACTCACCAACCTGCTGGCAATGAGGATACTGCCACTAGAGGTAGGTGGAGCATGTTAGACACTAGCATGTGATAGTAATAAAATTTTCACTTGTGGCAAATTGGTATGTTTTGCCCGAGGAAAGGAATGTACGGGGGGTGGGAGAGCATAATGTATCAAGCTCTGAGAAGTAATAGGATGTTTTTCGTTGAGAGTAGTAGGTTGGAGAAAGACTATAAATGCTAAGTACAAAAGTCAAAGGGCTTTCTTCGCAATGTATAAAGAGACTTTCTTCTCCTGCAGCCAGATGGCGGAAAAACCTGATGATCAAGATCAGGCCTAGGACTTTATAAGATCTGCAGAGCTCCAGAGAGGTTGAATTCTCAGCCATAGTAAATTGACTATACCCAGATTAGAGACCTGCTTGGGAAGGATTGCAAATGGGAGACATGGGATGGCAATATCTGGGTCTATCTACTTGAAAATCTTGAATCTCCAGTTTCCTCTGTACCTCTGGGCCTTTATAAGTTGCTCAATTCTTGTTAAAGTTTAGTTCTCCCCCTTGCTTAAAGATGTTGGAGAAATCTCTGCCTTATAAGAAATGTGCCTCCCCATCTAGATCTACCCCAACATCCCAACCTGGCCATTAGACCAATAACTAGGATTAAGTAACAACCCAAATGGCCAGGACCTGATATGGGGGGAAAGGGACTATAAAGGAACCTAAAAGAGCAGTAGAACTTAACTAATATGTACCGACAGAAGCCAGGAGAATATAAATACGACTGCATTCTGAGAATTCTGAGGTTCAATCAAAGTGGGGAAAAGTTGAACCTAAAATTGGAGGAAGAGGTTATCAATATGGGGTTGTTCTCCTGAGACACAGGATATAACACACTGGCAAGGACCCTGAGAGAGTACTAACATGTTGCTAGGATGGTTTATAAGAGCTTGGGGAAAGCACAGTACATTTCATAATATATAAAATAGGAATGTCAGAACTGCTGTGGAGGATGGTGAAATTAGAGACCAAAAGGCTCAGCAAAGAGAAAAGTTGAAGTGGGTACAGCAGGTAAAACCAGAAAATTCACCAAATGACTCTTCCACATGAGGGCCCTAAGGAATTATCTGAGGAAAGAAGTATTAGCTCAATGGTAGCTGCCTCTGCACTTTCAAACAGAGCTCCTTGGTGGCAATGGGAATGATAGGATCCCAAAATAATAGAGGCAAGATGGCAGCACTTAACCATCAGAAGCAACTTAGATGCAATTATCATAATAAGCAGTGAGGTTGAAATGACAGCCAGAAGGGCCTGACCTGCAGAGAGCTATAGAGATGGCTAATAGTATACGATGTTCCTAAGGTCAAGATGGCCAACCTAGCAATCAAAATCTAGGCTAGAAGATCGAGGGGCCAAGTCATTCATTGCCCAGTTCCTGGACCAGAAGCAGTGTTTAGGCCTGGAACCCAGTGACTGAAGAATAGGCCAGGTCTTCAGAAGGAAGAACCCTGCAACACCATGGCAAGTACATATGGCAAAGATAGCCCCAATTTTTCCCCTAAAGGATGTACTATCATTTGCTTGGGCAGCCATACACCAGGGAAAGTGGAATATTATCTCAGCAATTCAAGAACTATTGGACACAGAGTTTGAGATGAAATTGATTCTAGAGGACCCAAAACAGCATTAGTGGTCCCCAGTTAGAATGTGAAGACTAGATAATAAATGGAGTCCTGACCTAAGTTCAGTTCACAATTAATCCACTGTGTGCACAGATACACTCAGTGTTTGCATATCTCTGGTGTCTCTTTGTCCAAATTTCCCCTTTGTATAAAAGATACCAGTCAGATTGGATTAGGGCCTACCTTAACCTCACTGTAAACTTAGACCTCTTCAAAGGTCTATTTCTAAATACAGTCATATTCTGTAGTACTGTGAGTTAGGACTTAAACATATGAAATGGGGGTGTGGGTTGGGGGAGACATAATTCAGTACATAACATATTAATGCATATCAGAGAGACTCCATTACATAAGAGGCACTACAAAACCAAGTAAAGAAAATGACTCAACCAGTTGATAACAGAAGGCCTTTGTCATTGACCACCCCATAGAAGGCACAATGGGCACATAAACAAAATAGCCATAGTGGCAGGAATGGAGGCTTTTCATGGATCCAACAGCATGGATTCCCATTCACCACGGCTTTCCTTTTTCCCCAAATTGCCTATCAAAGAGATTTGATCAATTTAAGCTAGAACCAAAGTATATGGAGGTATCTGTTTTGCTGTGTCCTTACTACCATTTTAAATTATCAATTTTTTTGACTTTGCCAGAGGAGTGATCAACAGTTTTGGGTTGGATTTTAATTTGTATTTCCTTGTGTTGTGTATTTCTTTATAGGGTTTCAGAACAGGCCTCCCCAAAAAGTGCCACTTTGGCATGTAAATTATTTTGAGTTGAAGGTTATAAAGACCCTGTGGGCTCATGAGAAAAACCTCATTAATAGTAGGACAAACCAGTGTTATGTATTTCCCTAAGAGGTGGGGAGAGGGAATATACAGCATCAACCTTGATGTATTTTGGTTAAAAATGTTCAACCTGAACTAATCAAGCCTTTAAATTTAACTTTCACTTGTAGGAAATAAGAAAGAAGAACAAATTAAATGACAACTCAATGAAGAAATCAGGAAAATTCAGAAAGTGGGACATTCTACAGAAAAACTGGCCCAGGTTCTTTAGCAAGCTAATGTCATTAAAAAAAAAAAGAAAAGAAAAGAAAGGAGAAATACACCTAAAAATACTAAAACAGAAATGTTTATGTTATACATAAATATTTTTCATTGTTACCGTTTTACCAAAATAAAAATTTTAAAAACTGCTCTGGTGTGGGATGTTCATAGTCGGGGAGATGGTGTGTGTGGAGGGGCAGGGCCTATATGTCAACTCTCTGTATTTTCTGCCCAATTTTGCCATGAACCTAAAACTGCTCTAAAACATAACGTCTATTAAAAAATGCTTTTCTAAATTTAAAAAGGTTTAAGAAACATAACAGATTCAAAGATTTAAACTGTGGTCTGTGCTTGGATCCTGCTTTGGACAGACTACCTGTATAAGTCATTTTTGGTACAAATAGAGAACTTAGAATGAGAATTGAGAATTAGATCATTTTTGCTATGTAAGAAAAGAGATTTAAGAATGTCTAAAATTAAAATACTTTGGCATAAAAAAATTGAAGAGGAAAATCATTGACTAAAATCGTTTTTGTTTTGTTTTGTTTTGCAGTTTTCAAAACAAGCTCTGGCCAGTTTTATTAAAGAAAAAATTTGCATGAGTTACTTTTCACCAGTCTGCTTGGCATGCTTCTAATATCAGAATCACCTGGATCAATGATAGCTAGGGTGCATACTCTGTAATATTTTCCACACACTGTGCCCAATTCAATATTGCCACTGTAGTGAAGGACACCAGTCTTGGCCAACATGGCTCAGCACTCTTATTTCAGATTTCCTCAAGGCTGGGCAGTTCGTTGGCAAGGATGGCCAGTTTCATTTTGCCTTGTCTGATCATTCTCAGAGTCTGCTTGTACCCAAGCACGTACTTTACATTTTTCAAAACAAGTTGAAGCCTAGAGTTGATGGACTCTAGCAACTTTTTCATCTTCTTTGTGGCCACCATCTCCCTGACTTAGTTGGTGGATGGCCCCCAACCAAGAGCAGCGGCCAAGATGGATGGCAGCAAGAAAGACCTATAGAAGTTTTAAGAAAATTGTTCATTTGTTCCTAAAGTAGTTACTTCCTTTCATAAAATCGTTATTAAGTCAAATTTATTCTTTTTAATCATTGGCTTAAATTAAATAATTCAATTATTAAGTACTATAAAAATATGCAAGTGTTTCTGACCTGCGCTCTTGATTAATTTTACTTTTGACCTATGTTATTACTGTAGATTAAGTTTTTCACCATATTTAAATACATTAGAACTAATGGAAAGAAAAGAGTGTTGAAGGAACATTGTAGGTCAGCTCATTTTAATAGAGTTAGCACTATGAGCTCAAACAGACCAAAAAAATAGACGTAGAATTTAATGGTACCAAATTATAACAATTACTGTCTTAGGTTTATTTAATATTTATTTTCTTTTTGTTAGTCTACTACTGATTACTTTTGGATTACTAGTTTTTATTGAAGAATTAATTTTATCATAAATACAAAAGGATATACAGTGAAAAGTAAGTCTTCTCACAGACAGCCCTAACCCCCAGAGTCAACTGATACTATCGATTTCTTGTGTAAACTTCCAGAAATATATCTTTTTTACACAAAGAGAAGCCTATTATCTATTACACACTTTTTATTCTTTCTTTCTTTTTTATTACTGTGTATTTCTTAGAGGTCATTCCATATTAGCACATTATACCTTATTCCTTATTCTTTTCTAACAGCTTCAGAGTATCCCATTTCATTGATATATCAGAACTCTATCCATTCATTAATTCAACAAGTATCTATCTTTTGCACATCCATTATGTGCTAGTGAGTGAGCAGAGACCCAAGCGAATACACAGGGAGGGGACACTTAGGGAATAGCAAGTACAAATATCTAAGACAACAATATGCTTGTCATGTTTAAGGAGCAGAAAGACCAATGTTGGTGAAGAGCAGTGAACAAGGATGAGAGTGGAAAGGAACGAGGTCAAAGAGGAGGACAAGAGCAAAGTCTTACAAGTTCATGTTATTTTAAGTGCAATGGGAAATACTTGAAAGGTTGAGAGCTGGGGTGTGGTTTATTTTTTATTTTAAATCACACTGCCTCCTGGGTAGTGAATGGATAAAAATGCAAGAATGAGAACATGGAGAACAGTTAAGAAATTATTACATAGTCTAGGCAAGAGATGAGTGTAATTTACACTAGTGAAGTGGTAGAGGAAAGAGGTGATCAGATTCTGCATGCTTTAAATGTAGACCTGATAAGATTTGCTAATGAATTGGCAACAACCAAATCAACAGTCTAGACCTGATTCCAATCAAAATACAACAGAAGTCCACTGTTTAGGTTGTCCTGAAACACGAGAATATTCTATATGTTGGGTGAATACGAGAGTATGGGAGATTGCTGGAAATAGGTAGATAGTTAAAAGAAAACTAATATTTATTAAACATCTGTGCAGCAATTAGAGTTCTGAGGTTGCAAGTAACAGAATTGACTCTGGCTAACATAATATCGAAAAAAGAACTCATTGGGAGGACATGGGGGTGCTCAGAGCCTTGAAAGGACAGCTGTAGCTCCGAGCCTTAGAAAAGACAAGAACCAGGGATCTAGATGGCAAGAACTATTGGAGAGTCTCTTCAGGGTGCCACCTGGGATGAATCTGCTCCAACCATTCTCCATCTCTGTTTCACTCTGAAAAGGATTCAAATTACAAAAAACGAGGGTCTGACTGGCCAAAGTTAGGCGAAAAACCCAGTTGGCCTAGGCAATAGGGCACCTTGATCGATAGATCCATGCTTGGAATGCAGCAGGGAAATGGTAATTCCCCAAAGGAAATCAAAATATGCTATTAGAAAAAGGGATATTGGATACTAGAACAGGCAAAAACAATGGAGTCCACCACAATTTAACATGTGTTTGGCTCCTCATAATAACCCTCTGTAATGGGTATTAACATCTCTCAGAAAGGCTCAGAGAGGTTATGGAATTTGCCCGGGATCTCAAAGCAACTAGGCAGAATAACAAGCATTTGAATTCAGGTCAAAACTCTGCTTTCAAAATTGATGCTCTTTCTATTACACCATGGTAGAAGATTGAATTTCCAGTATTCCTCAGTTTTCCCATCAGTAAAAAGAAGTAATTATTTGTTGTGGGTCTCCTTGGTAGCTTGGACATACCAGCTAACTTATGCTTGCAGAGCATGGCCTTGAAAGTGTGTAGCCTCCTAGTTCCTTCATTTCTTCTGTCATTGATTATAAGAAGGGAAAAAAGCATGCTGCAATGAAACACACAATATTAGGCACTTTTCAAATGCTTAATATGTTCTATATAGTGTTTTATGTCCATCTTTGTTTTTAATTATTTTAATGGTCTCATAAGGCAGACAATATTATTAACTCGAATTTACAGCAAAAGAAACAAGTTTAGAGAGTAGAGGTTATTGCCCAGAATCACTGGCTTTCAAACCCAAAGTCCTTCAGACTCCAAAACCGTTGCTCCAAACCACTATACTGCACAACCCACGTGGAGCTCGGTGCCTTTTTCTGCACTGAAGCCAGAGGACTGTCACTTTGCCCACCACTCTCAATGAGAGGAGGTGGTCTCAGTTTCCTCACCTACATAATAAGGGAGTCTGATATTCTTATCTTTGCCAGTCCCTCTAATTCTGATTTCTGCTTCCACTGGCAAGGCAGAGCTGAGTTCTGTGTTAAGCAAATTCTGTGTTGTTGGAATCACCTGAAACGATTGCCTAAAGTTAACATTAGTACAGCGCTTTACCGAGTGCTTCAGACATTAATTCCATAAACCTTAGTGGTCCTTGCCCCTGTATCTCCCAGCTTCCAGAAACAGGCTATCTGTCAGGTGATCATAACTCTTGTGATTCTAACTCAGACCAGAAGATTTACCAGGAAAAGGAGAAGCATTTCCAACTCGTGTGAGAGATTAGAAAGAAAAACCCTGAGTTCATGCTGATTTCCTGGAGATATCACACTCAGAAACACTGAGATCCTTGACAAACACAGACAGAGGGATGATGAGCAAGGTCCACTTAATGGACTTCGTGCTGGTGCTGGGCCAGCCGGGAGCTCTGAACCAAGAGGCGTGGCTTTTTCCAGTAAAGAAGAGATCGCTCTGTAAAGTTGGGGGTGGGGAAGTGGGCAGCGGATCAGTCTGAGAAATGGCTGGGTAAAGTGAACAGTGATGTACAACAAAGAGTAGTTGATAAGAAAAGTAGGCAACTTTCTTCGTTTTCTACTTCTCTTGCCCCCATATTTAGCTCTATTTTATTTCTTCCCCATATTCTTGAGAGAGTAGGGAGTAGATGAAGTTGAATGGAAATTGCTGCTTGATGGCAAAAAAAATGAATGCATCTATAGGAATTTTTGAGCATTTCCAAACAGCCCAGAACAGTCTCATTCTAGATGGCAAATATAAATCTGAAAAATCAATTTTTGCTCATGATTTTTCATTATAGGGAATAAATTTTAACCAGATCAATATATATTATTACTAGAATTCTGATATAATGTCCTTAGCCTCTATTTAAGTATAGAAAAGATATTCCCATGCTCACCCTGATGACTCAGCCTTGAACTTAAGTCAGGTCTGTGAAAGGGAGATAAAGCTGCAAAAGTCTCCATGAAGAAGAAAAACAAACTTCTTCAGCTAGAGTAGGTTTCCAGCCAGATGCAATACTTGAATGTTGGTTGGTGGCCAAGAATGGGCTGATGTCAAATGGTCCTCTGATGTTTGCCAGTCCCCAAGGTATCAGGGCACAGTTGG
>NW_006438906.1:1236850-1250644 GCF_000325575.1 Pteropus alecto
GTGACCAAAGAAATGTGCCTGTCCACTGCTTGGACAAATGCCTACTGCCTCACTGTGCTCTGGGGAGAGCCTTTGAAGGAGGACATGATTTCCATCCTTAGGGCTGTTTCATTGGTGGCTGGATTAAGCAGGAAAAACACAGAACATGTGAGTCTGTTGATATATCTGAAGCTAAAAATCTGGAACCAATGGGATTTGGAGAAGCAGTATGTTTTTCTTGTGGGGTGTGGGTGGGTGGGTGTGTGTGTGTGTGTGTGTGTGTGTGTGTGTTCATTTATAGGAAAAGGAGAATGGATTAGAAGAGAGGAAGGGAAAAAAGATGACAATTTGGTTTTCTAAGCAGGTTTCATATTCTCATTGTCTTCCTTCTCTTATTCCTGCTTTTATTAGTTAGGTTACTGACTAGATGAAGATAAAAATATCAGTGGCTTAATCAAGATAGAAGTTCTTTTTCTCTCTCAGGTAAAAGTCTGAGCTTATAGTCCATGCAGGGCTGGTCAGGGCTCTACCCTGGGACTTAGGTCTGTCCGACTTGTTATTCCACCCACGGTATTACACTCCTCCTCAAGGTCAAAGCCAAAGCTTACTCACCATTACTACATCACAAAGAGGAAGAGAAGGTCAAGCAGCTTCCTATTAATGGTGTGACCTGAGAGTTGCCAACATCACTTGCCTCACTTCCCTGTTGGTGGCCAGAATGTAGTCACATTGTCATACATAGCTGCAAGAGAGGTTAAAAAGTAGAATAGCTGACTGCCAAGTACTCAGCTAAATTTGAGGGGATTCATCACTAACTGAAATGAAAGATTGGTATGTTATGGAGCAGTCATTCTCCACCCTTCCAATCAAAGCCAACTTCTACCCAACTCTCTCCCTTTAAACTCTCTACATTCTTCAGAAATTAGTCTATGGCCATGCTACTCTGAATGAACCTGATCCCGTCTGATCTTGGAAGCTAAGCAGGGTCAGGCCTACTTAGTACTTGGATGGGAGACCACCGAGGAAGACTAGGTGCTGTAGGAGTAAAAAATAAATAAAAAATAAGGGATTGTAAGCTGACAAGGTCCTTGCAATCTGTAAGGTCAACCAAGGGTTGCCTCATCTAAAAAATAATAATAAAATAAAATTAGCTTCTGTGACCTCTTTTAAGAAGCCAGTCCTGAACCTCTCCCTCCACTGAGCTTCCATTGTCCTTTTTACACATCTTATGGCCCTTAAATTGTCTGGTGTTTTAGTTAGATGGGTTCCCCCCAGTCTATGAGTTCCTCGAGGGCAGGGATGAGGTCCAAATCTGACTTCTGCTGTCCACCACACCTATCACAGAGTAGGCCTAAGAAATTATTACTAAATTAGTGAACCTTCTTCTCTTTTCTGGATCTTTTGAGAGTAAGTTGGAAATATTATTATGTTGGAAAATTAGAAACTCTACCTTGACCTCTATCTACTTCATGCTTGACCTGAGCCTAAAAATCAGCCTGAGGTAAAATCTATGGTCTTCTCAGTTTTTTAAGGATTTGTCCTTCCTTTTTCACGTATGTGGCTTTCTGGATTCTCCAGTAGACACAGGAACCTTTCAAAGCCTTTATTCCTCTCAAAATCACTTCCTAGATTTTCCTCCCAGGCTTTTGGTGTGTCTATTGTTTGCCCAAACTGATAATTTTTTTGCCCAGGGAAAAGCAGTTTTTTCATTTGCCTTTCAATGTTTTTAGAGAAAATACTCTGTGTAGCCCCTCTGCCTTGACTGAGTTTCAGTTGGGTGAAAAAAAAGGAAGCCCTTTGCATCAGCCCTTCAGGGAAACCACAGCTAAGTCAAAAATACAAACTATATTCCTTTGGAACAAGGTCCATTCTGCTTCTCCCAGAAGCAAGTACCCACATCAGGAATACAGGTTGCCATCTTTAAGACTGCTTCTGAACCAGTGAAGAGGGTGGCGCTAGGGCAAGTAAAAACAACACAAAGAGCGCCTATATGTTTCAGTGGTCTTTCTTCTGGTTAAGCATTCACTTGGTTTCTGTAAACTTTTGTCTAGCTCTCAGAGTTCTGGTAAGATTGAGACAGTTTTTGCCATGTTTTTTCAGTGTTTCTGAGGAGAGATGGGCTCCATGTTCTGCCATTTTTGCTGATGCCACTCCTATCTTCCATGCCTTTTTATTATACTTAATTTCTATCTTTTCATGCTGTTTTCTAGGTGAATTTCTTGGAACCATCTTCTAATTCACTAATTCTCTCTTTGACTGTGTCCATTTAAGATAGTGTATTTTGTTTATTGAGATTTCTTATTTCTCGATAATTATATTTTTCCAGTTAGAAAATCCTTTTCAGAATTTCTAATTGATTCATTTATTTTTTTAACTTTCCATTTTGAAATAATTTTAGATTTATATAAGAGTTACAAGATAGAGAGTTCCTATATATTCTTCACTCACTTTCTCCTAATATTCTCTTATATAAAACTGTGGTACATTAATCAAAACTGAGAAACTAACTTTAATACAATACTATTAACTTTATTCAGATTACTCCAATTTTTTTACTAATCCTTTTTATATTCAGAATTCAATCCAAGATACCATATTACATCTAGTTATCAAGTCTCCTTAGTCCGCTCCAATCTGCGAGTTTCTCAGTCTTTGTCTCTTATGACCTTTTTTTGAAGAGTATTAAACATGTACGTTGTAAAATGTTCCTCAAATTTTTTTTTTTGATGTTGCCTATTATATTAGTTATAGGTTTTTGAGAAGAATGCCTCAGAGATTAAGTGCCCTTCTTATCACATTATGTCAGGGAGTATAAAATATCATTCTGACTTAATATTATTAAAGTTAACCTTGATCACTTGGTTAAGTTGGTATCTTTTCTGTAAAGGTTACTATTTTTCCCTTCCCGTTCTCAATGCATTAGAATTGAGTAAGTCTAGCCTACACTCAAGAAGGAAATTAAGCTCTATGCCTACAGGGAGAAGTATTAAAGAATGTGTGGACATTATTAAAACCACCATAGTATATCTTAATGACTGTGGTGGTTTTAACATGTCCTCTAATTGATTCTTATATATGCCTGTTCATATATTATTTTTGCCTTTTACTTCACAATTTTTAATTCTTTTTTATGCTTTCTTCAATTTATCTTTCCTTTGTTCCTTTGAGGATCCAAAGCATAACTATGTTAAAGTCTATTAAAGATTATTCTTTTATTTTCCTTTATTTGTAATAAATTATTCTCCTAATTATGGAGTTTTGGGTGAGAGGGTCTGTCTTTTCCACAATTAATTTTCTGAATGAGTTTAGGAAATTTACTTGCAAACTCATCTTGGAATGGGAAGCGTTGCTGTTTTTGTTTTGGCTTTTCTTCTCATTGTTCTCACTCCTCCTTAACTCTCTTCCAGTGCCCAGTACTCTGGCTGCTAGAGACTCCTGCTATGGGAAGAGAGTGAACATAGTGGATCCAGTCACAGCCCTGTACAGTTTGGCATAGATCCTCGTTGTGAGGCTATGTCTGTGTCCGCCTCATTCCTGGATTACAAAAACTAGATCTGGGAAGCAGAAGGCAGCAGCTTGTTTCAGCTTTCTTTCCTTAACTTAGTCCCTATTTTCAAGCACTGAGACTGACTCCAGTCCGCCACTTTGGAGCACTTCTAATCATGGCTTGGTTTTCCTGATGATGAACCTCCATCCAGGAGCCCACCAAAAGTCACCTCATTAAAACAAAACACACTGCTATCACCCAGGAAATTCTAAGGGATTTAGGAACGGTGTATCAGGAACCAGGAACAGAAATCAATACACATATTCTCTATTATTTCATATATTTTGCGATATATATGTATATCAAATCATCATGATGTACACCTTAAACTTACACCATGTTATATGTCAACTTTATCTCAATAAAACTGGAAAAAATTTTAATTCCACAATAAGTTGACTTGAAGTAAAGGAGATTCTTCTTGATAATGTGTGTGAGCTCCATCCAATCAGTTGAAAGTCCCTAAGCATAAAATAGGTTTTCCTGGAGAAGAAATCCTGCCTCAAAACAGCAACATCAACTCTTGCCTGAGAGTTTTCAGCCTGCACAACAGATGTTGGACTTAGCCTCCACAATCACATAAGCCAATTCTTACATATCTCTCTCTGATATATACATAGAGTTACTATATATATAGTTACAAATATATAGAGTTACAAATACATAGAGTTACAAATATATATATATCACATCTACATCAGAAGGGTGTATATAGTCTTTGTGTCTTCTGCTTCTTTTTTGTAGAGAACCCTTCCTGATACACAGGCTAAAATCCAAGAATAATGAAATAGTTAATAGATTATGGTACTTTCTTTTATTGAATTATTTTTCAGTATTAAAAATCATGTTTTCAAGAGATATATACAGAACATGGGAAAGTTCTCATAATATGTTAAGTTTAAATAGCAGGGGGAATTTATGTCTGTAATTTCATTTAAAAAAATAAACACACCCATAGATGGAAGGAATACATACATACATATGGCACAAAAATCTCAAAAATATTTATTGCACTTATTTCCTTTTTTATGAGTTTAATTGAGCCCAAACTGACGACATGTGCTGGGGAGCAAGATTTAAAATGCTCCTGCATTTACTTCTTGGTAATAGTTTTTAAAATAGAATTTCTGCTCTTAAAGTAGCTGATGTTCTAGATAAAATATTTCAGGTTCTGAAAAAAAGGGAAAACATGGGATTACTAGGAAGATGCTAAAATACCACTTGCGACTTCAAATGAACCCAGGTATTTCATGTGGCAGTGTAGAAAATAAGGATGACCAAAGTTCTCAGTCATCCGCTGACTGTACGAGTTGACTTTTTTTGGTTTGTTTCCCGTAAAAGTATGAGTTTAATGAGATAAGCAGTCTCTATAATATCATCTACCTTTAATAATCTATGCCCCAGGATCTGAAAATATTTCCATAGAAGGTGAAATAATTACTATTTAGATTCCTCAGAAAACTCTAAAATCTTTAACATCATAGGAGAGCAATTATTGAGGGCATACTATATGTTCCAGTTCATGCTCCTATGTCCTCCCGTTCTTTTTTCTTCCTGTGTTATGAATTAAAATCCAAATCCTTTTTCCTAAAAGAAATGCTTTCTTCCTAAGCCCTTTGCTAGCAAGGACAGTTAATCGGCTCCAACACATTAAGGGTAGAGTCATAGAGAAAACAGTAGTAATATGTTTTATTTGTTCTAAGGGGAAATCTATGCAAATAAACAAAAGGAATTACTAAGCATGTATAATACAATTCAATTTTTCCGTATTTTATATTATTTCTTGTGATTTATTTTTTCTGGCAACACCAAGCTAAAGAGAAGGTAAGAGATGAGCAGGTCCTGGGTCCCCTGCCTGTTGATGGACCTCCTGCTGCACACTGAATTATGATGGAATGGTTATAAGAACTGATTTGGAGAGGTAGGGGTGAAGAAAATGGGAACTGTTGTGGTTTTTATTTAATGTTATAAAATATTATAGTTTGAAATCATCTTTTAAAAGAATTATATATGGATATATAGACACATACAGTTACATACAAAAAAGAACTGGAAGATCACTCATCAAGATGTAAACAGGAGTTGAGAAGGTGGAATTATGGGTGATTTTTGCTTTTTGTGTATTTTCTTTCCTTGCTTTCTAAGTTTATATTTTGAGCATGTATTATTTTTTAATTAGAAAAACAGTTATTTTAAATAAGTAAAAACGATTTACCCAAGATTATGGAAGTGATTTATTGCAACATTATTTTCATTACACAATCCCTTCCCTATAGTGATTGTTACCCCTACTGTGAACTTACCTATAGGACTTCATAAAACATACATTTGACTTATTCTTTCTTTACTCATTCAACATTTAGGGAGTGCATAAAATATGCTAGGTGCCTTCCCAGGCACTAGGGATTTGCAGGTAAATAAGGGTGTCCTCTACCTTCAAGTAGCTCTTAAGCTCGTGGGAGGGACAGAAATGAAACAGACCATTACAATATAGTGTTATCAACATGAGAAATAAGAATGTCAAAGCCTGAAGAGAATTTTTAAAATTTATTTGAGCAAAACACTCAGAAAAATGCTTCAGAGAATAACAGTTGGTAGTTCCTTTTATGCACTTGGAATTGAGGAGGGAATTTAAGGAAGATTACATGAAGGTAGGAGAAAGTGAGGTAGGGATCAGATTGTAGGATAGTTAACAGGATTATGTGTTCTCTGGAGGGTGGTCAGGCTTTATAAGGAGGGGTCCAAAAAGAGGCATTTCAAAGGTGTGTTAACCTAGATGCACAGAAATAATGGATATGGCTTGCTTAAGGCAAAGATAAGCCTTTTACTAAAGAAGTTATATGCCTGGAGCTTGACTACCCACAATGATCTGCCCAGTTAAAAATTTATGATCAAATCACCATGTGGGGTTACTTTCTGTGGAACCCCTTTTTCATCTACAAAACTATAGTCCCTGATCTCAAGGAGCTTACATTCTAGTGGTGAAGACAGACAATCAAATAATCATACAAATAAATATAAAATTCTAATGCGGTAAATGCTATAAAGGAGAAACATATGGTACTATGAAAGTGAATAATGGGAGTAGAGGGTGGGAATTAGAACTAACCAATGAGGCCATGGTACGCTTTCCTAAGGAAGTAATGCTTTAAGTGATCTAAGGGATGATCAGGTATTACAATAGCAAAGAGAGGCAGAAAGAGTGAACCAAAACGAAGTAAAGTTGTGCCCAGGCCCTGTAATAGAAGGGAGCATTTTGGTTAGGAAGGATCTTAAGAGAATTGGTATGGCTGGAGCTGAGAAAAGAGGAGTATGGTATGAGATATGGGTGGAGTCAAGTTAGGAGCTAGGTCATACAGGGTCTCATAGGCCAGAGATTTTATCTTTACCTGTTGCAGAAAAGCTCCAAAATCAGACCAGCGAAAAACTAAGCAGTAACTCGGAGAGAAAGAAAACTCAGTTTTATTAGGCATGGTCCCAGAGCAGCTAATGCTCTGAAGATCTGGGCACTGTGCTCAGTGGCAACATTACTTATATACAAGAATTTTACACAAGCTGATTGGTCAGTTTGAACTCAAACCATTACAAAGGTCTGGAGTTGCTATGCGGATTGCAAGTAGTAACTTTGCAGAAGAGTGAGAGTTGCTATGGGTAACCAGCGAATATAAATTGTTACAGGAAGCGAGAGCTGCTAAGGTACAGTTACATTCCTCCAGCAAAGGGTAAGTAGGACAAGGTGCAAGGGAGCTGTGCAAATGAGCTCTTGCATGCAGCAAGCGTATTTACAGAAGCAGAACAGAGAGCTGATTAGATTTTAATGAAAATTCCTGAAATTTTCTCTTCATACCCAAAGATTTCATCTTTATCTCTTATCTTTATCCAAAGAGCAAGAGGAAAACTCTGAAGAAAGTTAATCTGGAGGTGAAAGTAGGGAAGACTTGATAAAATTTGCATTCAAAAAAGATAAAAGGATGCAAAACAGAATAACAAAAGAGATCAGAGTGAAAGCAGGTGGTCCACCTAGGAGACCTAACTGGTGCAATGAATCTTGGACTAGGGTAGTCGGAGATGTAAATTGACTCAAGATATTTAGAAGGTATGGGCAAATACTTTTTGACAAAGGAGCCAAAACCATACAATGGAGAAAGAAAAGCCTCTTCAATAAATGGTGCTGAGAAAACTGGAAAGCCACATGCGAAAGAATGAAACTAGACTGTTGTCTATCACCACACACCCAAATTAACTAAAAATGGATCAAGGACCTGAATATAAGGCTTCAAACAATAAATTGCATAGAAGAAAACATAGGTACTAAACTCATGGACCTTGGATTTAGAGAGGATTTTATGAATTTGACCTCAAAGGCAAGGGAAGTAAAAGCAAAAGTGAATGAGACTATATCAAACTAAAGAGCTTCCACACAGCAAAAGAAACCATCAACAAGGCAAAGAGGGAACCTTCTGACTGGGAGAATATATTTGCAAACAATGCCTCCAATAAGGGCCTAATATCCAAAATATATAAAGAACTCATACAATTCAACAATGAAAAAACAAACAATCCAATTAAAAAATGGGCAGAAGTCCTGAACAGATACTTCTAAGAAGACATACAGATGGCCAACAGACATATGAAAAGATGCTCAACCTCACTAGCTATTAGGAAATGCAAATCAAAACCATCTTATACCTGTTAGAAATATTATCAACAGGACAAGTAATAACAAGTATCAGAGAGGTTATAGGGTAAAAGGAGGCCTCATACACTGCTGATGAGAAGCAAATTGGTACAACCACTATGGAAAACAGAATGAAGTTTCCTCAAAAAATTAAGAATTGAATTACCATATGATCCAGCAACCTCTCTTCTGAGTATTTACCCCAAAATCCTGAAGACAGTTATCCACAAAGATATATGCACCCCAATGTTCATAGCGGCATTATTCACGGTGGCCAGGACATGAAAGCAACCAAAGTATCCTACAATAGATGATTATATAAAGATGTGGCACATATGTACAATGGAATATTACTCAACCATAAGATGAAATACTGCCATTTGTGACAACATGGATGCATCTTGAGATAATCATGCTAAGCGAAATTAAGTCAGACAGAAAAAGTTGAAAACCATATGATTTCACTCATATGTGGGATATAAAACTAAAAGCAACAAACAAATAAACAGAGACTCATGGACACAGACTGCGGACTAGTGGTTACCAGAGGGAAGGCAGGCGGTTAGGTAGATAGGGATAAAAGGGGTCAAATATTTGGTGATGGAAGGAAATCTAACTTTGGGTGGTGAATATACAATGCAGTATATATCTACATACTGTTGAAGAGCATACACTTGAAACTTACTTATTAACCAATGTCACCCTCATTTTTAATAAAAAATGATATTTAGAAAGTAAAATAAATAGGATTTGGTGGTAGAATAGATGTATGTGTGTGTGAGGAATAGTATGAGAATTGGGAAAGAAAAGCATGATTCCCAGGCTTTCATATGCCTGGAGAGTATTTTTGTTTTATTTGTATAGGTAAGGGTGAAGTAAGAATTCAACATGCTCTCAGGTTTACTTCAGCCTAGGACTACAGTTTTAAATTTTCATTCTTCCTAGACTGATTGTCTCTTAAAAGATACAGAGGAAGAACTCAGGTGAAAGAATTTTGAATGTTTCTTTATACAGTTATGCCCTGCATAATGACATTTTGGTCAACAACGAACTGCATATAATGACAGTGGTCCCACATAATGAAGCTGAAAAATTCCTATCACCTAGGTCATAGCTGTGAGGTGGTAGCTGTCTTAATGCAGATAGTAGTGTAATGTACTACACACTTGTTTGTGGTGATCCTGGTGTAAACAAACTTACTGTGCTACCAGTCACATAAAGGTATAGCAAATACAATTATGTATAGTACATAATACTTGATAAGGATAATAAACTACTATTACCAGTTCGTGTATTTACTATTCTATACATTTTATTGTCATTGTAGTGTGTACACTTCCCACTTATAAAAAAAGTTTTGCAACAAACAAACCAAACTCATAGATGCAGACAACAGAATGGTGGTTGTCAAAGGAGAAGGGGTTGAGGAGAGGACAAAGAGGGTAAAAGGGATCAAATATATGGTGACTGTGGATGAAAAAAGAGGTCCTATGGAAAGTAACCACACAAGGTGATCTGATAATTAATTCCTAACTGGGCAAGTCACATGGCTAGTCATATCCTGAACCTATTAGTGAAAGGTTTTAAACCAGCCCCATCCATTGTCTATTGTTCTTGTGCATCTAGGTTAACACACCTTTGAAATACCAGAAGCAATACTCCTGCAGGGGGGTATTAACCCTTAAGAGAACACATAATCTTATTAACTATCCTGTAATCTGATCACCAAATTGCTTTCTCCAATCTTCCTTAGGTCCCTTCCTTAATTTCAAGTGCATAAAAGAAGTTGCAAAACTTACTCTGGGGAGCGATTGAGACCTTACTCCCTAGCATATGTCATCAGTTTTACTTAAACTCTTATAAAAATTTTCTACAGTTTTGAACATTTCTTATGTCAACATGATGGAAGGAGATTAGACTTTGCCTGGTGAGCACATGATACAGTATAGAGATGTTGTATTATAAAGTTGTACACCGTACACCTGAAACTTACTGGTTAACCAATTTCACCAAAAAATAATGATAAAATTTTTTAAATTTTTAAAATAAAGTTGTATACCAGAAAGTTATATAATGTTATTAACCAATGCTACCCCAATAAATCTATTTACCCATAAAAAAGTTTGCTGCAAAACAATATGTTGCGTTATGGTGGCAGCAGCATCATACATCTCATGTTCATTACATTCTCTTGATTGCATCATTTTCTCTTGTGCTTGATTTAAAATTTATAAATTTTATAAATTTAGTGTAGCCTAAGTGTACAGTGTTTACAGAGTCTACAGTAGTGTAATGTCCTAAGCCTTCACAGTTATTCACCACTCACTCACTGACTCACCGAGCAACTTCCAGTTCTGCAAGCTCCATTCATGGTAGGTGCCCTATACAGGTGTACCACTTTTTATCTTTTTAACCATATTTTTACTATACTTTCTCTATAGTTAGATATGTTTAGATACACAAATACCATTGTGTTGAAGTTGCCTATAGTATTCAGTACAGTAACATGGTAGACAAATTTGTAGCCTAGGAGCAATAGGCTATACCATATAGCCTAGGTATGTAGGCAACTATACCATCTAGATTTGTGTAAGGTGACATTTGCAAAACTACAAAATTGTCTGATGATGCATTTCTCAGAGCATAGTCGTTGTTAAGGGGAACATGAATGGAAGTATACTTGTATAAACGGCACAAATCTTAAATGTACAGCTTGATGAAATTTTAGATATGTGCACACTAGTATAATCATCACCAACATCAAGATATAGAAATTTCCAGTACACCAGGAGCCTCCCTGGGTTCTCCTAGTTAGTATCCACCAATAATGACTATTTTGACTTCTAGTACTGTGATATTGTGATAGGATAAGAAATATATACATTTGCTTTTTGTACTCAGTTCCTGCTACAGAGCTCCTAAAACTTTTGTAATTTCCTAAGTGATAATGGTGAGGAGCATTTTTTTGTTATTCATAATAGGTCCTTTTCATCCATACCTGAATTTATATTAATGGGGTGACTCAACATGGGCCCCTATATAGCTTCAGAATGGGGGCTGCTTGCCAAAGGAAACAACCATATGATTTGAGGGTTGGAACATTCAGCCCCAACCCACAACCTTTGGAAAGAGGAGAGAAACTGAGGATTGAGTTAATCACCAATGGCTAATGCTTTAAACAATCATGCCTATGTAACAGAACCTCCAGATAAACTCTGCACTATGGGGTTTGGAGAGCTTGAATAGGTGAATGTATCTACATGCTATAAGGGTGGTACACGCCAAGCTCCACAGAGACAGAAACTCTTGTGCTTAGGACCCTCTGGACTCACCCTATGTATCTCAATCTGGCTATTTATTTGTATCCATATAATATCCTTTATAATAAACTGGTAATAGCAAATCAAGTATTTCCCTGAGGTCTGTGAGCCATTATAGCAAATTATCGATCCCGATGAGGTGGTCATGGGAAATTTATCTTTTCTACTATCAGTTGACATTTGGACTATTTCTAAGTTAGGGCTATTAAGAATAAAGCTGCTATAAATACTTATAAGTGACTTTTTGTGGACATAAACACTGATTTCTGTTGGGTTTATAATCAGAAGTAGGACTGCTGGACCATAAGTTACACGTGTTTAATTATAGTAGGTACTGCCATAAATTTTTCCAAATTGTTTGTACCAATTTACATGACCACTAGTAATGTGTGTGAGTTCCAATCATTCTACCTCCTAACTTGGTATTATCAGTCTTTTAAAAGCAGTTGTGAGCTTTTAAACTTCCAAATGAATCTTCGTTCTATTTCATTTCCACAGAAATGGTGAGCTCTGCAAGGAGGTGTGGTGAGATAGCTCCTGAGATGTCAAGATGAAATGTACCAACCTCGAGGATTTATGTGCCTGAAGCCTCTAACATGGGCAGAGGAGACCAGAATCCAAGTGTAGCCCAGGATGAGCCTAGAGATTCTCAAAGGAATTCCAGATTCTTGCCCAATGGACTCCTGGGTCACCCAGGGCATTGTGAGGCAAGACAGAACCGGAACAACGGGCTCAAAAAAGGAAGCTGACCCACTTCTGACCAATTCACTGTGTGCCTGTCTCTGAAGGGATAGGCCTGACCAAGTCAGATGGGGCTGCCTTTCCCAAGGTGGTATTAGGGGTTAGAGGCAGTGCTGATCTGTGATGGCAGAGGATCCTGTCTCAATCTGGTCACTGGTCTCTGGTTCCACTTGGAAAACAAATCCAAATCTCCTTGGAGGCAGAACTTCAGATGGGCCAACAGAGCTCCCTGGAGGTATGAGGCCTGAAGCCTGAAGGGACCAGCAGGTAACTCGGCCCTACAGCCTGAAGCTGGTCAACCACAAGAAAGAGCATAGGTTTTTCTCTTTCATTTTGCCTGAGGAAAGTAGAGGCTAGAACTCAAATTCCTACAGGATCTTCTGACGATGGAGGCAAGAGTGATCCTGAAGAAGCCCCCTTGTCTAGTGACCAATGCCAGCCCTAACTGGACTAAGAATCCAATGGCCACTCTCTTCTCCATGGTTCAGAATTTTACCCAATGCCCTGATGGAGAGACAACCTGGGCCCCGAGGGAGAGGCAGGCAGTGGCAGTTCTGTTCCAGTCCTCAGCTTAGGACTGCATAGGAGATGTAAGAAACATAAATTATGTGTTGGGGCTATTTTATAAAGCACAAAAGACAGTGTTGCCGGCAGGTCATGGGAATCTAAAGGGAGGCGAGGTCGTAGCAGCTAAGAGAAAGTAGACTGAAGAGCTGTTGAGGTTAGGGCAGGAGATGGTCAGGTGGGGGAGGAGGAAGAAAGGCGACCGAGTGGAAAACAAGCCTCAGGGCTCCTCGAGGGTGGGGAAAGGGCGACCAGAGGCCGCGCCGAGCAGGGAGGTGGAAAGGTGGGTGCGGCCTGGGCTGGCCGTGCTGGGAAGGGCAGGTTCTATGCATCGGTTAAATCTGGAAGGCTGGCATGGATTCTGTGCCGGACTCCACTTAGAGGGTATGAATGGAAAGAGTTCTGCCTCCTCCCATAGTGTCCATCCCTTGGCGACAGGGCTCGGTGTGTGGCCAGGGCTGGGTGTGTGACGGGTTCGGGGAAACGTGCGGCGGTAGAAAAGAGATGCATAACCAGTGGCGGCTGGCAGATAAAGGCATGTGTTTGGGAGGGATTCCTTCCCTGAGCGGGGTTAGTCGTCCTCATTTCCGGGTGCCTGAGGCCCATGGGCGGGCAGGGGTCCAAGGTCGGCGGCTAGAACCCAGATTCCTTTGGCCCCAGGTCACTCACCTCCAGCGGCCCCCAGACGACCGTTGGAAAAAGGCGGGCGGTACTTAAGCAACAGCCGCGAACTAACCTTCAAGCTCTAAAGCCTGCCCCTCTAGTTCCGGGGGCGTCTCGTTGGCGAAAGCCGCGAAATGCGCCTGCGCAAGAGTGACGAAGCGCGGGCGAGAGGGGAGGGGGTGTTTTGGTTCAAGCCGCTCGCCGTCCTTTCCAGACTTGGTCGTCGGAAAGCTTCTCGTTCCTGTTTTCCTGCTTTCCCTTCCCCTTCCCCTTCCCTTTCCCAGCCCCGGTCCTCCCTCCCT
>NW_006438906.1:1250656-1265039 GCF_000325575.1 Pteropus alecto
TGCCTGCCTCCCCTTTTTCTACTGCCGCCCCGGGTCCGGGCCATTTTCCGGGCCGGGCACACTAAAGTGCGCGGCCCCGGGGCCCAGTATATGACCCGCTGTCCTGCTATCCTTCTCTTCCCCCGCCCCATGTGGCTGCGGGGCCGCGGTGGCGCTGCCCACTATGGCCCGGAAAGCAGTTAGCAGGAAGCGGAAAGCGCCAGCCTCGCCGGGAGCTGGGAGTGACGCTCAGGGCCCGCAGGTGAGAGCTGAGAAGCTGAGATCCAGGTCTTAAGGCCAAGGCACCCACAGGGGTTTAGTTTGCAGATCGGAGAACCGGAACCGAGATCCAAGGTTTATAGTCAGGGGGCACAAGAGCAGAGCCCTGGACTGTAGAGTCAGGGCTGAGCCATCAGGAGTTCACTATAGGGCAGATAGGCCGAAGGAATAAGGAGCTAAAGGGGAACTTGAAAATGGGGCATATTCCAGGGAAGGCCTGCAACCAGGATTGGGGCTTGAAGAGAAACCAGAATCTGGGATATGAAGGAAGGGAAACCGAAGTGGAGGGGAATCGGGAACAAAACCTCCCTAAAGATAAGGGAAGAGGGAGTGAAGTCCTCCTTACAGGGGCTCCCGCGTGGATGATTGCGTCTAATATGGGAAAGCGTCTCCCTATGAATACCCAAGCCTTGAGCTGGCACTCGGACCCCTAGAAGAAACAGTAGTTCCCAGATATCATCCCTATCCATTCCTCTTTGGAGGGGAAAACCTTGCTGGACGCTAATGAAGACTCGGATTTACCATGTCTCCCACCCCGTTGGTGTTTGATATTTCGAATTCTACAACTGCCTGAAGCGCGGGCCTGGTGACAGGGGGGTGGCCATTGATAGTGCATCCTGGAAGACCTGGAACCCCAGTCTGGCTCCTTGGGCTGCATCCTCCAAGCTCCGCGGGGAGTACAGGCAGAGAGGGAGAAGGGAGCTGGGCAGAGATGCAGCCCAGATCGTTATGGTAATCATTGGGCCCCTCCTTCCCTTCCCTGTCAAGGATAACTTCGGGGGATCTGAATCTTTTCATTCCTTAAAGGCCTAGTAAACCTTTATCCTCTTCTCTGCTTCTATTCCCCTGTTTTTCATTCCTTTTTTTCTCATAGGTAGGTTTGACTATGAACAGCATCTTTTCAATGTTGGAAGAGTTAAACTGGACTGTCTGGGTTGCGATTCCTGTTTTAATGTATTTGTATTTCTTTTGTATGCAAATCCCGCAGGATGAATTCTTGGTGATTTCTCTGATACAGTAGGATCCCTTGTTCTAAAGAAAGGTAGCCAAAGTTCTGATGTCTAATGTTGCTTTCTACAGTTTGGCTGGGATCACTCCCTTCACAAAAGGAAAAGACTCCCCCCAGTGAAGAGATCCTTAGTGTACTACCTGAAGAACCGAGAAGTCAGGCTACAGAATGAAACCAGCTACTCTCGAGTGTTGCATGGTTATGCAGCACAGCAACTTCCCAGTCTCCTGAAGGAGAGAGAATTTCACCTTGGGACCCTTAATAAAGTGTTTGCATCTCAGTGGCTGAATCATAGGCAAGTGGTGTGTGGCACAAAATGCAACACGGTAAGCATCTGTGGGGATGTTAGCTTTCTCCTAGGTCTTGGTTATATGGCTCCACATGCCATATATCCAACCTTTTTGGTGCCTGGGACCGGTGTTCCTATGAGAATCTAATGCCTGATCATTTGAGGTAGAGTTGAGGTAGTGATGCTAGCCAGCTCTGGGGAGCAGCTGCAAATACAGATGGAACTTCACTTGCTAGCCTGTCGCCCACCTCCTGCTGTGCGGTCTGGTTCCTAACAGGCCACTGCCGGACTAGTACCGATACCGGTCTGCAGCCTGGGGTTTGGGAACGTCTGCTCTAGAACCTCTCATTGCTTGTTTTCTCCATCAGTTTCTCTTGTAAGGAGATTGCCTTACTCTCCTTTCCTTTCCCTTCTATTGATGACTCCTTTGTCTCTTTTTCTTCTCCTTTTCTGACCTCTACATTTCTTTTCTGACAAATCTCAGAGGAGTCTGTTTTTTTAGGCCTCTCGCCATATGGATATGCCAGTGCTTCTAGAGTTCTTTAGGCTTCATCTTTTCATGTTTCTTTTTAAGTCAGAGGACTCAGAGGAAAGACTTAAGAAAGAAGGATGCTCAGGGCACCATTCAGGCTACATGATAATGAAAACCTTGGTGTTATCTGCTAGCCTAATTTCTACATATGTAGAAATTCTTAACACTTGGCAAACGCACACTTTTAGGGAATAGAATCTAAAGATGTATTTCTTATAAGAAAAAGGCAGGGAATGTGTGCCTCTTGGTGTATTTCAGTATATACATGTTTGTTCTTTGCAAAGCAGTCTCCTTGAAAAGGATTCAGAAGAGAGAAAAATTAAGTGTGAGTAGGAGAATAGTTTTACATTGAATGACTTAGAAGACAATTGTAAGTGAATGAAGGGGGAAATCAGTAAGGTATATAGCCAGCACGATTACAGGCATGGATAAAATAAGTCAATCCATCGAATATGGATTGGAACAGAAGGGAACAGATAGCATAATGTCAGAGGAATGGCAAGTGAAAAGAGGCAGGACATGGAGGTGGGAAATGATTCTGAATGAAGTGTGAGAAAAGATCAGATGTAGACCTAGCTGTTCTCCCCATTTTCACCTCACCCTGTGTGAGTGTGTATGCAATTTAAGGGCTGAGTAAATTTCCTTTGGACAGAAACACATCTTAGATCCAGTGGAAGAGTGAAGGTTGCTCTAGATCAAGAAAGTGTTAAGTATTAAGAGAAGTGTTAAGTAAAGGACATAGGCAAAAATTTAATCATGAGTTTTAAGGAAGGAAATAATACCATGGTGGTTGGGGCCAAGCTTTCATTTCCTCTTCTGTTGAAGGCTGCTTGACATACAGAGCCTTTCAAAACTAAGTAGTGGCGGGAAGTACAAAACTTGATTTTCCTAGTCTCTCAGGCCGCCATTCCTGGTTTAAGAGAACAACTCATTATTGTTGCTTGGAGTAGAAAGAGTCTCTTATTTGGAGGAATTCATTCCACTCCCCACACGTACCATTGTAGTATTTTTCCCAGCAAATATTACTCACTGAATTGTAAACTAAAGTAATTGTTATAGTATCCTCGCATTTATTATTGATTCTGTTTTGAGGTGAGAATGGTAAGTAATAATTTAACCTAATGCTAGTACCTACCTCTTTCTGTCTTCCTGTGTCCTCATGAGCTTAAGCAGGGGCTTGTTTTCTTTTTATAGTTAGTGTTTTTCTTTGCTTAGCTTCTAGAAGCAAAGCTGGGAATCAAGAACACTGCTTTTCTCTGAAGATTTGGAAAATAATTTTCTTAGCTGTGCCTTTGTTTTCCCATCTCTGAAATGGGAGTGGCAGTATCCAGTGCGAGAAGGTGGCTCTGGACATCTTGGGGGAATACTTCAAGTTAGCAATATTTACTTATTCAAAAATAGTATTAGTGTGAATTCAAAGCCTTTTCTAATGCTCTTGGCATTCCCTGGGACTTCCCTCAGTTTGTACGAAAGGAAAATTATTTAAATAATTAGAACTGTCTTTGGATAATATGTGAAGATTTGGGGGGAGGAGGATTTCAAGTTGGAGTCTCAATAGTAAGTTTTAATGTATTGAAATTTTACCATCAATAAAATGATATAAATGTATTCAGTAGGAAAATTTGCCCTGACCATTTATATTCTAAAAATAACCTATTGATACGTATGCATAGGTTGGAAGCTGTTTGGTATTCATCAGCATTTAACTGAGTGTACACAAATGCTCTAAAGCCAGGTCAATTCCACGTTAACTGGCTTGGGGCTATAATATTGAAATCTCTGCTAAGGCAATGGGTCATCCTCTTTAGTAAAAACAGCATTCTGTAAACTTTTCTTTAGCTTGATTCCTGGGGTGGGAATTGCCCTGTGCTGTGGACTAATACTCAAACTAGGAGGCCAGTAAGCACAGGAATAATGGCAAAGATGGTCAGCTTACATTTTAATCATTGATAATATAAGTATGGCCATGTTTTTACTAAATTATTTAAAGAAGGAGAAGTAGTATAACCTTAATTGGAACATGGGTCTGGGAACCAGGGTGAGTAGATATATTTTCCTGGCTAAGGGTTACAAGCTCAGATTATGTGCAGAGCCAGACAGAAAGACTAAGTAAAAGAAGCTTGCTAGGCACGAAACAGAAGTAATGGGAACTGCAAAGAGCCAGAGAAGGCATTTTTGGCTTCAGCCAGTTGTTGCCATTTAGGAATTAGTAGATTTTCCTTTTTCTTTTTAAAGGAAACTGGAAGTCTGGATTTTTAAAGAGAAAAGTATTGATCATTTATGAGGAATATTGAGAATCTGCTGTGACAGGAGCTTTATGTGTCTAGAAGAGAGTTGTGAAAGTAAGGTTAGAAAGGTTCATTAGGATCAAATTGTGGAAGCCCTTGAATGTCAAGCTAAGATTTTATTCTGTGGGGAATGGAGAGACACAAGGCCCAAGGATTTGAAGCAGGGACCGACGTGGTTGGAGTAATGCTTTTAGAGAGAGTAGTTATATGATGGTAGCACTATGGTATACATAAGAAGTAATGAATGCAAAACCAGGATGTTGGGGAAAAGGTGAGGAGGAGACAGATATAAGACATCTCAGAATCTATAAATGATGACATGCTCAGATTTAATCCATTCAAAGGAATAAGTTGGAATTGATACTGCTGTCTTGAACCTGGGTAACTGGGAGGATGGCAGAGTAAGTATTGAGCAGATTTGAAGAGATGAGTTTAGTTTTGTGCTTTCACTTGGTTAAAGTTTGGGAGAGGGATAAAGATTGAAATTAGTGGTTTGGGAATCACATACGGGATTATTGTTATATTACCATGGGAGAGAGGGTAGAGAAGGCACTCTTGAGTTCCATAAACCTTCCATAAAATTGCAAATTTTTCATTATAGATACATTTTGGGGGGCATGATGTGGGGAGAGTGGTGTAGGAAGCAATCCATAGTTCTCTTTAGATTTTCAAAAGAAATACTGTGAGCCAAAAATGAGTAAGAACCATTGATATTGAAAAAGGGGCTAAGAACAGAACCTTGGAAAGCACCTATATTTGTGGAGCAGGAAGAATTGCTACCCAGGGAGCAGGGAAGTTAGAGGAAAACCAGGAGAGTACCAAAAACCAAATTAGAGGAAAACCACATGAGTACCAAAAACCATTTAAGAAAGCGGATATTTTGAGAGGGGGGCCATTTGAGGATAAGGATGGTGATAGGCAGAGTGATAATGTGTGCAGAGTTTGGGGCATTTAATTTTAGATATGAACTCTTATTTTATTTCTCGTTTATTGATGCCCTCCAGCCAAAGACTACCCGGGGACTTAGATACAGTTGCTTGTTGCCCCTGGGAAGAACCTACACCATAGGGAACCATGGGACCTCATAGTAAGAGGATGGGACCTCATAGTAAGAGGGTTTTACAAAGGTGATCTGGAGGAAGGCTTAAGGAAATGGGACTTTGACAGGAAAATTTCTTGTGAAATTTTCACCAAGGCACCAAGGGCTAGCTGATAGTACCAAGTTGGATGTTAAGGCTCCTTTCTCTTTGGATGTTAGGTCAAAATTACCCAGGAGTGATTCTCCCAGAGATATACTACTGACTTCACAGATAGATTTGGTGGATCATAATGAAGCAGACAAGATAAGTTGGGGCTGCAGTTTGCTGCCAGATGAGAAGTAGAGCTTTGAGAAGCCAAATTTTGGGGGTAGGGTGGAATGGTAGATACTAGGGTTGAGAGAATAGCTATAATGTTATATCACTGGGTTTTATATTCAGATTCCTGAAATTGTAAAAGCAGAATATGAAACTCAATTTGAGTCAAAAGGAAAAGAGATATGGTGAAGTGTGGGATTTTGCTCTGGCCAGATTTTTTATTCATTCCCCTTGTTTTACTATTTTATTTTTCCAAGGGGTTACAACCTTTTAGAAAATGCTTTAAAATGCTTGCAGAATTCCTTGTGCCCTGCTAGATATACATCTCAGGTTAACAGTATGCCTTTCTGTATGATCCATCTATGTTTTCTACTTAGGACAGTAACCTGCTATTTAGCCATTGTTTAATGGCATTTAGTTATCCTCTATCTAGTAGGAAATATTCAGATTTATCCCAGAATTAGTCTTTATCTTATTTTCAGAATATTTTGCTGTTTTGAGTGGAAGATTTTTAAATGTAGAAGTGATAGAATTGTTCTGTTGGCAAGTTCATTCTGCTGGGACACATGTACAGAAGTGTTTCTAGATTGGAAATCATTATGGAAATGCTTCATAAATTCTAAGTTTCTACAGATTTAATTGGTGTTATAAGACTTTAGGAAGAGAAGTAGTAGGAATAAGTTTATGCCTCTCATATTTGATGATGCTAGAGTTGGCTACCCCTTTCTGACTTGTCTTCATCTTGGGAAGGCCTTGCTTAGATTGGCATGAGTGTGGGCCCCAGGAATCTGTTTCCTGTAGTGTGTTACAGTCTTTAGGTCGCTCTCTGTATATGAGGAAAGTAATGATCAAGAATGTTTGAGTCTTATTGTATGTCAACTATACTTTAATTTAAAAAAAAGTGTTAGGACCTAAGCAGCAGTTCTATGGAGAGATTAAAGAATTTATTTGAAGAGAGTGGCTCCATAATATAGTTAGCACGTCTGGGTTTGCGCCCCAGGTAGAGCCACGGACCATACCCCAGGAGTACCAGGGGTGGAAGTCGGGGCGTGGAATCAAAGAGGGGAAAAATATTTATTTGGAGACGCTATCTCAACAATAATGATAGTATTTCGATGGTTTCTTCCTTGTCTAGGACTTCACCTCATATTGCTGGGTATTTCACATTCCTGGTCTCTGCTATATAGATGCCAGCAATACCCCACCCCCCACTCCCCACACACACCCTTGCACCTTCAGTTATTGTGACAATCAGGCACATGCATTTTTAAATGTTATGCCCCCAGTTGACAACTGCTGCAGAGCTTGAGGCAAGCAGTTTTTCTACCTGAGCCATTTATTTCAGGTATAGTCTGTTTGAAACTAGAGACATTGGAGAGTGAACAGATTGACTCCTGTACTCTGGGGTTTTTTTTTCCCTATCCTTGATAGACATTACAGTTAGAGAAAAAGGTCTATACTTCTTTTCAAGCTGACATATGGACAGTTTCTTTTAGAATGGGAACAATGCTTGAATCTGGTTCAAGATAAGAGTAGAGAAATATGAGTTTTTCCTAGTGATATCTAGGAGTATTGCTTTTCTGCGTGACTCTTAAGTAGGGAACTATTCATGTGTTTGTTTCCTGGTCTAGGAGATAAAAGGAAGAAACTGACCCAAAATTGGCAACTGGATTGAATCCAGGATAATGATTGGGCTAACATTTGGCTTCTTAATTTGGCTGCTGATTTCATTTAAATGGCCTTATTTGCCTTTGGATTCAGGGAGGCCACCAGTCCCTCTCCCTTGTTAGGTGTGGTGATTCTCATCAGGACAATGAAAGGAATTGGGGTAATATTTCTACATTTCATTGGCTAGAATATAGTGGGACAACTTTGGGATTTGTATTTGCATTTATTAAATCCATAAACATTGATTGAATCTCTCCAGTGTAGCAAAACACTGTACCCAGTGAGGGGTTGCAGTGATATAAAAAATCCCAGGAAGAGCTGGAAGGGACTATAAAATAATAAAAATAATGGAATCCTAACCACTGACCTCTATTTCTCCTTTTATAGTTGAGGAAACAGACTCAAAGGAGAAAAGTGATTTGCCTGAGATTTTATAATGAGATAGGTGCAGAGTTAAGTTTGGGCCTCAATTTTCCTTATTCCTTGTCAGAATTCTTTATGTTACACCAAGTTTCCTCAGAATTTTTCACTGAAATACCCCTAATGGCAGAAGACTACTCGGTGATTGGACAGTATTGAGCAACTGTGAAATTTCTTTGAAGTTCCAAGAATATCTTAAATATTCATGTGCATTTTGCATTTTATGCTATAATATATCATGATTCTCTTAATATGAAAATACTGTGTTTAGGGAGGGTGGAGATCTTTCTCTGTCTCCTGATTAATGTTCCAGGAAGATGAGGTACCAATTTTTCCTGTAAAAAGCACACTACCACATTATGTATAATACATGGATCTTGACCTTTGCTTAGCTTAGCTGGGATGTGATACGTGCAAAGTTAATTTCAACATAAATGCCTCATTAGTAGCTCCAATCAGGAGTGCTCCATGAAGGAAGTCATTCATAGTTAGGGTATTCAGAGAGGATTTCCTAGAGGAGAAAGGGGCCTCAACTGATGGGAAGGAAACAGAGGTGTCTATTCCATAGCAGAGTCAGGAAGATAAGGAGTGTTGAGGGACTGTGAATAGACCCATTTGGTTGATGCAGAGCACCAGCCATCAAGAAGTACTGTGACTCAGTTACTAAGGAATTGGATGGCAAGGCTAACTAAATTTTCCTTAGGTAATTTTTTTATTTTCCCTTTGGTTCATATCTAGCCTTTAATAACGAATAATTCTGTTAATCATCTTTCTCATCTGGAGAATTGAGTCTCATACTCACTTGGTCCCTGGTGAATTTAGGGCCTGTTCTGCAGCCCTGTAGCCTTGGAAGATGGGAGAACCTGGGTTGCCAAGAGCAGAGTTTTGCTGGAGGTGCCTGGCAGGCCAACTGCCTGGGAATAGATAATAATAACACAGTCTAGTTACTTCAGTTGGTTCCTGCTTTCCTTGGGCCCTTCCATTAAAATCCTGTCCTCCCCAACCCTGGGCCTAATCACTTGAATGGCTGCCGTAATGCCAAAGAATTTTTTAAAAATTCCGTGAGCTAAGCCAGTCTACCTTCTTTTAAATAGATGCATGTTTGATTTCTGATCATTTAGGCCTTTGTTTCCCAAGCATGACTCAGTAACCACCTGCATCATAATCATTTGAAATACATATTAAATATGTAGTTTCTTCATCTTCCAGTACTAATTCAGGATTTCCTTCAGTGAAACTAGGAATTGGCATTTTAAACAAACTGAATATTTTTATATGAATCGCTGCCTTAGACTTTATTATATAGCAATAATTTTTTTGCTACCTTGTTAAATCTAGTCAAGTAGTTTAATCTTCCTTGTATTTTCTCAACCACACTCAAGGCACAGGAGGGGGCATCAGATTTAATGGACCTGGAAGAATTTCTTTGTAGGCATCTTGGTTGATATCCATCCAGCAGATAGTAGGGTGTTATTAAATCTTATTTCCGCACTCTGTGGAAGCCTCAACAAATGGTTATTTATTTATTTATTTTTTGTCTGTTCCTGGTCTCATGAACAGATGAAATAAGAGATTTGCCCATTATTTTTTTAGGTCAGATCGTAGGCTATTAGTTTCCAAGTTTTTGATCTCTTTTCTAGAAGAGTAATATGTAAACATGTCAGAAATATCTGCTTTTATACTAACAAGTTTGATTCAGTCATTTTGTATTGTATATTTGGATTCAAAGGTTTGTGGGTTGAGTCTGGGTTCCATTTCTTATTAGCTTTGTGCCCTTGGACAAGCCAGATATCTTCTAAGCCTTTCTTCTCTCACCTTTAAAATAAATGGACAGAGTAGCAGAGTCATGAAGAAAATTAATAAATTAACACAGTACCTAGAATATGCGCTTAACAAATTGTGGATGTAATTAATGGTGGTGGTAAAGGATGAGGACAGAATTGGTGGCAGTGGTTTGATAGTTCTAGGCTTTAGGTGCATTTCCGGCCAAGCTCAGTATACTTAAGTGAGCATTTCTCTACCCTGTAAATAGCTGCTTTTTGATTGTCAGTCATACCCCACATAGCTTAAACATTGAAAAATAATTCATTTAGACATAATTTATATAAGAGGAAGTACTATTAGTATATTATAGGAAATTATATTTAATTTCATTATAGAAGGAATACAGATAAAAGCAAAATATTTTTCTGTGTGCAAATTAAAGTAATACCCAGTTCTCATAAAGATGTGGTGGAATGAGTACAGATATACATTGCTGCAAAAACCTTTTTTGAAAGTAATTTGGCATTATGTTTCAAAAGCCTGGTACATATTATTTGTTGAATGAACTACCTAAAAATATTGGACCTAATATTTTCAAACTAGGGAATTTATCCAAAGGAAGAGAAAAGTCTTTTTTTTACCAACACAGTCATTGGAAGCTGTTTTATCTAAATGCTAACAATAGAATACATGAGTAATTTATGGTAAATCAAATTTGCATGATATTATGCAGATGTTAACATTTAAGACTGTAATAACATGCAAAGCATTTGATATGTTAAGTGTAATGATATATAAAATTCTATTTCTGCTTATTATAGTGATGCACAATTACACATGCATGTAGTTAAGGACTAAACAGGAACTTGACAAATGATTTGAAAAGAGACAAGATTTTGAATGATCTTTCTTGCATTTTTTATTTCCATTATTGCTGATAAAGTATTATCAATAAACTTTTTTTTTTTTTAATATTACTTCAGCTAGATGAACCTTATTTTTTCTTAGCCTAAAGTAATGGTGAAAGTGGCCTTACTCGTTTACTATTCATTGCTTATTTTGTTTGCTGACAAAAAGTGAACACAGTTATGTGTTATACATCTTCTCTAGGGAGAGAGAGTGAAGTAGGGGCTTGAAAATATAGTGGTGGAACATACAGCAAAAGGAGTTTCCCTTCTCAGTCACACAAGGAGTTTTTGGGAGCTCAAAATAACACCTACAGAGAGATCTCGCTTTTCAGTGGGCAAATATACAACCATATTGTCCTTAAGTCTTTGTGCTATAATGCTCAGGAAGTAAGAATGTGGCTATAACCAATCCCCTGTGGTGTTTCACTGGTTTAAAATTGCTGCACTGTAGTTAAAACTATTCACCCATCGTTATTTCTTTAGCATAAATTCCTAAAATTGGAATTACAAAGTTTACACATTTTTAATTTTTGATACATGTAGTCTTATTTTCTATTGTGTTTCTTGGTTTTGGCTTACCTTTCACTCCTCTCCATCTTCTGGATTTTGGATAGGGAATGGATTCATCTGCTTGATTTCAATTGTATTTCCTTTCGTCAACTTTCAACAAACATAGGCTGCCCACTTACCTTTTACTGTCTGACTCAGCATACTTTATCTTAATTTCTGCGTGACCTATGTGGATTTGCTTTCTTTCCTCCTTTAGGCTCCAGCTTAAACACTCTTGAATATTAGAAAATTTATTAAGCCACCTTGATCTTTCATTGTACACACATTTGTGTATGTCTACATCCACATTCATGCTTGCAGAGATGTACTCACTAGTCTTAACAGTCTTCCTGATTACAAGGCCTTTGTTTTTTTTTTTTCTCCTAGAATGTAGACTGCAGGGAACCATTGAGCCTCAAGCTTACCTTGCCATGTTGCTAATTTCTGGCAGGGATCCCAGTAGGTTAATGTGGAGTAGTGCCATTCTGGGAAGTGTTATAGGAGCTGTATGAAGACTTGGCCTCTCGTCAGAGAGCTTGGGGAGATGTACTGTGGCAGCCCCTCCACAAGACTGTCCCTTCCTTTGAAGAAGCAAAAGCGCTCTATCTTTCACATGGTGCTTTGTCATTCCCCTGCAAAGATGGGGGTGAGGTTGGGCGTAAACTCTTGGGCCTCTGCAGACCCAACTGTTACCAGTTTTTCCATCTCCCTTGTATCAAATATTTTCATAGAGTGTAGAAGCTTTTCTTACACCTTGTAAAACCAAACATACGTTAGAATAGTGTATTACTATTTATTAGCTATCACTCGTTAAGAACCTATTCTGTGCTGAGCCCTGTGCTAGACACTGCATTTTATTAGCTCTCTTAGAAGTTTTAGCCAGCACCCAGTTTCCAAAGGAGAAACTCAGATATTTCCAGGTTGCTGGTCAGTTTACTCTTGTGTCTTACCAAAGTCACCGCCCTCAGTATATAGAGCAGATTCTGTTAACCTCATTGCTTCTCAAACTTCAGCAGACCTGGAGATCTTGGAAAACTCCAGATTCTGATTTAGTAGATCTAGGATAAGGCCTAAGATTCTTTGTTTTTAACAAGCACCCAAATACTCCTTTGAATAGCAAGGGTCTGAATCAGTGGTTATTAAACCTGGACAGTCAACAGATTTTCCTGGAGATCTTGCGTTGAGGGGCCTGGGGGGTGCGGTCAATTTTTCTGGCCCCAAACTCAGTAATTTCTAATTGAAGGAGTTTTAGGGTAGGGCCTGAGAATTGTTTTTGTTTTGCAGCTTTTTTTAAAAAAAGACAGTTCTCCAGGTTATACTATAATAATCAGTTTGGGAATCACTCATCTAGCAGCTAACATGTTATGGATGCATTGTCCCACACAACACAAAGGGGCAATTGGGCAGTTAATTTTGCAGGGCTGTGGGTTAGAGACCATTTGTTTAAAAGGGTAAAAAACCCATTCACATTCTTTGGAAGGGCTAGTTCACAAACCTGAAGAACAAGAAATATCCCTGAATTCAGAAGGAAATAACTAAGAATTGGAAAGGCACTAGGAACCAAGGATGGCCATGCTTCCTGTCTTGTTTTGTTTTCTCTGGGGGCTGCCTTTGGTAGGAATTGACCACCCAGACAGTCTAGTGCCTCCATCCAGCTCTACATTCCTGAAAGAATTTGAATGGCATAGTTCAATCTATGGACTGGTTCTCCCTGAGCATTGAATTTTGGAGAATGAAAAGGGGTTGGATCAGTAAAGAGATGAAAAGCATTTCAGGCGGAAGCAGCAGCATAAGCAGAGGCATGGAGGCATAGAACAGAATGGTGTATGTGATAGAGACAAGCAGTGAGATAATCTTACCTTGTCGTATGTCTCAGGTCACTCCAGATCTAGTAACATAGGTATGCTTAATAGTGGTTATGACGTGTTTTGGGAATTGTGCTTTGTTTCTAAGCATATGTAGATAATTAGATATATATAAGATATGCCAAAATTGGCAGAAAACCTTTAGTCAGATTCTTTAGGACCATAATCTAATGCAAGTCCTCTTTGAAGCTGTCTTTGAATCCCAAGCAAAATTTATTGCTTCTTAAACTGTATTCATATAGCATATTACACCTATTTATTTTATATTTTCTTATTTTCATATTTTATTTGACTGATAGCCCTGATCATTCCTTTAATAATTCTCAGTGTCTAGCATGTAGTAGATATTAAGTAAATGTTTGATGGATAATTGAGTGAATAGATGTTTGTACTCAAGGTCAGCCACATTAAGAGAAACTGTGTTCAGTTCTGTTTCTCTTTTCTCTACAGCTCTTTGTAGTAGATGTCCAGACAAGCCAAATTACCAAGATTCCCATTCTGAAGGACCGGGAGCCTGGAGGTGTGACCCAGCAGGGCTGTGGTATCCATGCCATCGAGCTGAATCCCTCTAGAACACTATTAGCCACTGGAGGAGACAACCCCAACAGTCTTGCTATCTATCGGCTGCCTACACTAGATCCTGTGTGTGTGGGAGATGTAAGTTTCCCCTGTAATTGTAGTTAGAGGTAGCCTTATTTTCCAACGGAGCTTGATAGGTTCTATAGACCCTCCTCCCACAGGCCCCCTGGGAAGGGATAGTCCCCTGTGGATTTCCGTTGACTCCAGGGCCAAGGAGATTTCAGAATGGGGACTGGGCTCCCTGTAGGAAGTATCAAGTATGTTGACAGGGGTGAGCAGCACACCTTGGCCCAGCAGCAGTGGATTAGTCAGTGTCCAGACATCTGCTGCCCATAGTCAGAGAGAGAGGTTTATTAAATCATTTATTCAGTAGCTATTTTCTGAGCTATCTGTGATCAGGCATTATTTTAGACACTAGGGGCACAGCAGCGAATAGAGCAGATATACCCCTATCTTCTTGAAGCCTGCATCCTAGTAAAGGAAGACATAAATCAATATGTAAACTATATAAACCAAATAAATATTCACCAGCAGAACGTCAGAGTTGGTAAGTGCTATGGAGTAGAGTAAAGGCAGGCTAAAGCTATAGAGAGTATGGTAGAGAATGCTATTTCAGAAGATAATCAGAGAAGGCCTCATGTACGAATGACATTTGAGCAGAGAGTCTTAAAGGAAATGAGGGTCCAAGCCATGCTTATGTCTGGAGGAAGAGAGTTCTGGACAGAAGGAACAGCAAAGAGGTCAGTTATAACTGTTGTCCCAAAAAGCAAGGGGGGAGAGTGGTAGGACAAGGCTGGAGGGATGAGAGGTGGGTGATTGTAGGAGCCCCAAAGAAGACATCCAGAGATAGAAGGCCAGAGCTGTGTATCCATCAGACATGTTTATTTTCCACAGGAATG
>NW_006438906.1:1265099-1271173 GCF_000325575.1 Pteropus alecto
GAATGCCAGTTTCATTCTAACTTTGAGCACCTCAAGACAGAACTTAAAGATTGTGGGATCATGACCTATGGGTTGAAATCACCAGAGAACAGTGTTATAATTTTTACAAAAATATTTTCAGTCAGACTTGTATGCTTTTCAAGAGTATGTGTTACAATCTTTATTTTTACTAATTTTTTTTCCCTCTTTGTACCTGTCACTCCCTACTCTCCAAGGATGGGCACAAGGACTGGATCTTTTCCATTGCATGGATCAACGACACTATGGCCGTGTCTGGTAAAATTGCCCTTTTGTAGGGAATTGGGTATGGCAGAAAGGGAAGGAGGCTAGAATTTGGGGAAATAAAAAGAAAAGAGGTAGTAGTGTCAGTGAAAATAACCCAGTAAACAGACCACCAGACAGGGGCCAGGAGATCTTGTTTCTAATGTTGGCTGTTTCTCTGACTTACCATGTGACCTTGAATAAGTCATTTCCCCTGATGTATTCCTGATCTGGAAAGTGGAGGTACTGCTCTGTTTCAAAAAAATATGTGTGATGGCATGTTAGCCTAAACATTTTTGTGGGACTTCATTAAAATAATGATTGTTAAAGTGTTTTGGAAAGTTGATGTGCTCTATAAAGTATTAGGAGCAATTATCATTTTCTGTACAACTTACTATATAGCATTAAGCTTCTCAATAAAAGCTGTATAGGATTGGGGGAATCTCTTTCTCAATGGTAGAACAATCAGAAAAAAAATATGGAAATGAATGTAGAAAAGATAACTTAGAGATAAACAAATGCTTTCTGGATACCCACAATAGCTTAGGAAGTAGGCTCAGAGTACTAACTATTATTACTGGATACCCATAAGTAAAAATAAAATCCCCCATTCCAGATTCCCAAATAAAAATGACCTTGATAGCTGTTAAGTTAGGTACTTACATGTTAATATAATCAGAGCAGTACTAGAGTGTTTATATTATTAGCTTCATTTCACAAATGAGAAAATTTAGATTCTGAGAGGTTATTACTATAACTTGCCAAAGGCCATAAAAGTAGTGAGAGATATAGTCAGGATCTGAATCCAGGTCTGATTTCAAAGCCCATACTTGAAACTGCTACTATCAAAGCTAAGGGAATATAAATATTTCTTTAGATTCTTTGTAAGGCAATAGACAGCAGCCAGGAGGGAAAATAAATCCAATGAACAAGCATATTCAGGTCAAAATTACCCAGGAGTGATTTGGAAGCTTTTGGAATCCCTGTCTTTTGTCTTTCCAAGGAATGAAAGTTCTTTGAAGATAGGGTCTGTCATGTCACTTCTCTGGGGACTGTTCATATGTCGGTAACCTGTACTAAATTTGGTTGTTGGGAGCCAGGCCTTGGCTTTGGGAGCCTCCCATCTCTTCTTTCAGATACCCTACCGGTGTCCTATGTTTTCAAGCTGATAACTCCCAAGTGTGCATTTCCTGAACAGTAATAGCGGGTTTTAAGAACATTGCCTCTGATATTAGAGAACTGACTTTGAATCCTGATCCTATCACTATGATCTTTGGCAAGTTACTTAAGCTTTTTGAGACTTGGGCTTCCTCATCTATAATATGGGTAATGATTATGTGTACTTTAGAGAGTCATTGAGAAGATTAAATGAAATAATGCATAGCGGCTGCTATATGGAAAATGCTAGTACTTCTTAACCAGTGCTAATGTTCAGACTTGATGATGAGCATCAACCCTGAATCAGTATATTCAGTAAATACAAGCAATTAATTGTCTATTATGTTTCAATAAAGCCAAAAAATCAGTATATTCAAACGCGTCATCTCCCTTTCAAGTCTCAAACATACATCCCATTGACATATATTGATTAATGCTCCCACCTCCCACTCAGGTGCACAGCCAGAGAGCTAAGATTCATCTTAGGCTCTTTAATCTCCTTAGATTACCAAGCCCTGTGGATAGTAGTTTCTAAATTATCTCATATATCCATCAATTTCTTTTCTACTCGATTGCTCATTATCTCTTTCTTGAGTTATCCCAATATCTTTCCATATTTTCCCTGTGCTTTTAGTTTTATCTTTTCCAATCTAATCTTTATGTTGCTACCAAATTAGTTCAATTTTTTATTGTAAAAGTAATAGATGTTTATCGTAAGAAATTTTAAAAATACAGATAAATAAAAAAGGAAATAAGAATTACCACAACATCTCTACCCAGAGATAACCACTGCTAACATTCTGAAATATATCTTGCTAGTCTTTTTTTTAATAAATATATTTTTTTAGTTAAAATGGGATCATATAGAAGATGGATATATGGGTACAAATGTGATATACCAAGTATAATAAAATGTTGATGATAGAATATAGTTATAAGTATACAACTCATTATAAAATTCAACATTTCAGGATGTTTGAAGTTTTTCATAGTAAAATTTATGAGTGTTATTTTTTAAATTTGCATAATAAACCATATGTAGCTCTCCAGATGTGCCCTCTCTCTGGCCCTTTCTAGATTTCACACATGATGAACTCTATGTTTTGAATCCCTGCCCACAAGCCTTATGATGCAAACAAATTGGTTGCTATTTCTCCCTGTTAGACAATTTTTACTGCAAAGCATTCAGGAGATTTAAATGAGGGAAGGGCACCTTCTGGTCTTAAAGGAGAGTTGGCATATAACTTTATAGAAAGGAATTTTAAAATTGATTTTTTTTTTTGTTTTTTTAGTGGTCCAACATAGCTGTATTATTGGACCTATACATTATTCTAAATAAACATTTTTGTTTATGGGTCTTACGATAGTGGATTATTCCTAGATGAGAACACAAACTTTCTGGGTTTTGGTGCAGATTGGTGCAGATTGTTCAGTTGTACTCTAGAAAGGTGATCCCATTTTAGCTTACCAGCAGCAGTGCATTCAGGACTCAGTTCAAGGAAAAATCTTACTTTTTTAAGTGCTTTATTATTGTTTGCTAAGGAAAACTATCTTTTTTAAGCATTCATTTTATGTACAACAGTCATTCTTAATACAAGGATTGCAGTCCCTCTGGGTCCATGGAAAGCCTTCAGGAGGCCCATGAACTTTCTTGAAATTAAATGTATGATGTAGTGTTTTTGTGTATTTTTCTATCGGGGTTGGGAGGGGTAGGCGAGGCAGTACAAGACTTGGGAAAGTTTAAGCACCACTGATCTAAAGTGGAGGTTTGTATAACCCTGCTGCTCAGTAGAAATCACCTGTATGTGCATGCCCCAGTAACTTAAGCATTTGGCTTGGGAAATTACTGAGCTTTATCAAACTGTGTAATACCCTCTTTTGAAAAATCCCACCAACCATGTTATGCTTCAATGTTACATTTTAACTCCTACACCTTAGTTGAATCACCCTCTTGTTGTAGCTATTAAAATGCATGTTGCTCTCTGTTACGGAGTGGGCCACCTGGCCAAGCTTCAGCTCATATGAGGATAATGCAAAAAGAGGTAGACTAAGAAAGCGCATCTTGGCTTCTGTGGGACTGTCCCGTGGAGAGCTGAGTATGTCTGACATCTGTGGTCTCCTTGACCTACAGGCTCACGTGATGGTTCTATGGGACTCTGGGAGGTGACAGATGATGTGTTGACTAGAAGCGATGCAAGGCACAATGTGTCACAGGTCCCTGTGTATGCCCACATCACTCACAAGGCCTTAAAGGACATACCCAAGGAGGACACAAACCCTGACAACTGCAAAGTTCGTGCTCTGGCCTTCAACAACAAGAATAAGGTATGAGCTCGCCAAAGGTCCCTGAAGCCTATTTCTTTTGCTTCAACTTCTTGGCTTATGTCTTGGGAGATGCACTTCTCCTCCAAGTCAGTGCTTCCTGCATAGCTCAGTTCTGAGCTCATAGAGCATGTCTTGAAGGCCGAGAGATGCTAGTGAGAAATTATAACATTATGAGATCTGCCCTCAGTATTGAGCTTTGCCATGTTTCTCTGGATAGTCCATATTTGTGGGTCAGCCTCCCAGAGTTTCCCCAGGGCCACTCTGATTTGACTGTCTCTCATTTGCATATGCCTTTGCAGTTACAAACAAATGGGGTGATATTTCTTCCATGTTAGACAGTTTTTACTATTTTGGGTGTGATTTTCATACATGCCTCTGAAAGCAATCATTTTTTTTCCTCTTTGGTATTCAGTTTCTTTTCATTCTTCATTGCCTGTTTTCAACACTGCCACCAGGCCTTACCTAAAATCATTGAGCTAAATCTCCTGAAACTGGGGTATAAGTTATGTGGGGATGGAGACCCAGAACCAGAAGAGAAGATAGGCTTCTCTCAAAATCTGAATCAGGCCACAATTTGAAGGGTAGCTCCCTTTGCCTCCTCTCTCCCATCCATATTTTTGGCTTAGAGGTATACTTATCTCTCTAAGCTTAGACTCTCCACTTACATTGAGACTTAAGAAACTATCCCTCATGTGTGTGCTCTGTCAAACAGGATGTAATGGGAATAATTGCATAGTAAGGGCTTTTTGAACTGTGGGTGTCTTATGTTATTGCTATAAACCGGACTTGCTCCTTGGGTTCTCTCACCCTTGATTTAATAAGCTGTCCAGCTGCATTACATAGGGCTGATAATGAGATGATAATCTATGTCACCTATGCTGGGATCATCATAGGATAGGAATGAAGAATGGGAGGACCTGACCTTCAAGGTCTTCCCCTGCTTACTGTTTGTTGTATGTTAGTTGGTACAGATTGCCGTATAACCTGTTTGTCATTGCTCTTGTAGGAATTGGGAGCAGTATCTCTGGATGGCTATTTTCATCTCTGGAAGGCTGAAAATACACTGTCTAAGGTGTGATGAATATGACTTAGTAGTTTTACTTAAAAATTCACCTATGATTAAAATAGTTTAATTCTCCATTAGCCTTTTCTTTTTTGTCTTAAAGCATCAGTGCTCCAAGGATCTGGGCATATGATTGCACAGTGCATGAAATCCTGAGTCTAGTGTGCCTCTCTTGAAAGTCTTTTTAAAGAGTTTAGAAGGGGTGATTCTTTCACATTGCAAAGGTTTGCTGAGAGGCTCCTTTAACTAGCATGCTGCCGATCCACAATGCAGTTAAGCATTTGCTTATGGATAATTAACTATGGTATGTTGTGAGTGCAGAAAATTGTAGTGGTTAGAAACCATTGGCAACTGAAGATCAATTAAACTAAGATAAATCATCTCTGAAATAATCATGTAATGAGAATATGAATTTAATTTGTATATTTACAGGCAACTTTTGCATAAAGTTAAGTCTGCCTGTGAATCATTTGCTCTCTTGTCTCAGAGTCCTTTGCTACTTCTATGATACTCTTTCTCAAAAGGAAGTAGAGCCTTAGGAATTATTGATTTTTCATGTCAGAGCAGCCTCTGATAAACTTGGTGCTTTCCATGCAATAGACACCCACCGAGTATTGCATGAATGACAAGGATCCAGGCTTAAGACTAATTGATGTTGCCTGGGGTTGAACGAGTCCCATGAGTGTGCTTTCTAGAGTGTACAACTCCCATACAATTTGGGAGTTAGGCTGAGGGTAGCCAGCATTCAGCCTCTTTATCTGAAGAGCAGTGAGAAGGGTGGTGGCTCTTGCTGGCAGAGAGAAAAGAGTGGTTTTAGTGCCCTGGGGTTATCCCTGGAAACAACCTGCAGGCCTTGGCTTTTCTCTCTGCTTCTGATTATTTAATTCCAGCTTGACCTTTTTTCCTACCCAGTCTTCTCCAGTACTCAGATCTTATTGTTTATTATAGTTACCTTCTCTTTCTCTCTCATGCCTTGGGTTAGAGCAGGATGTTAATCCCTTAATGAGGGCTTATCTTTTTGTCTCTGACTTTGTGTGGCTTGTATAGGAGGAAAGCCCACAGAGGTGGGCATCTAACAATGCCCTCCTGTATGCTCTCTGGAAATGCAATGGGTGTATTTCTTTTCTCTGTTTTCAGCTTCTCTCCACCAAACTGCCATATTGCCGTGAGAATGTGTGTCTGGCCTATGGTAGTGAATGGTCAGTGTATGCAGTAGGCTCCCAAGCTCATGTCTCCTTCTTGGATCCACGGCAGCCATCATACAACA
>NW_006438906.1:1271188-1349717 GCF_000325575.1 Pteropus alecto
AGTGGTAAGAGTCCCAGTGTGCTCCTCAGGCTTATAGCTGCATTGCAGTAAGTTTTGACCTTCAGTTTCTATGTTGGTTTCCAAAACAAGTATAGCGATCGTTATGGAACCTAGTAGACATGTTTGCTGACACAAGAGGGAAACCTAAATATGGCAGCAGAGCCTCAAACACCACAGACAGATGTGTAGCCACAGAAGCCTTTGGTGGAAGCCAACAGTCAGGATATTGGTGATTTCTGTGTTCTTTCACAGAGTCCTACTTTTTATCCTGTAGTAATTTTTTGCTGGGGCCCTGCTTAAACTGTAAAATTCATTTTATGCTAAGGAATGGCATGGTGGGGTGAGGAGTTTACAAAGGGGCATAAGGAAACTTGGAATGATGAATAGGTACATTAGTTTGATTGTGGTGTTGGTGTCATGGCTATATACATATGTTAAAACTCAAGTTGTATACTTTAAATGTGTGCCTCAGTAATACCTCAATAAAACCGAAGAAAATATTTCATTTAGTTCTGACCACTGGATGAATTAGGCTTTAGCTTGCCTTCTTTAATAGCATATTCTGTAGGAGAACACCCTCATTTGTACTGTACTTTAAGATTTCAGAATACCTTTATCTGAATCTTATTTCATCTTTCCAAGAACCGTGAGGAAAGCAGGTAGGAAAAGATAATAGTAACCGCATTTTATAGATGAGACTGAGACCCAAAATGGTTAAATAACTTGCTCAGTATCACACAGGTTGGTCAGGGAACAGCCAGGGACCAGAATCTGGATCATCCAGCTTAACACAGTGGGTTTTGTTTTGTTTTGTTTTGTTTTGTTTTTGTTTTTGCTTTTTGTCATCTCACTTTGTCCCCCTTCTTATGCAAAAATGTGGCTGTGTTATCCTGAGAGCCCTAAAGGGCACAATATGGATTATAATTTAACCTCTCCTGCAGTGTTTCTTTTCATGCAGATATTGCAAAAGTAGTTTTGTTTTGGGTTTGTTTGTTTTCAGTTATACTTAAGATGCTCACATTTCAGAACAGAGAATGTATGTAATGAGAGTAGCAAGGGAAAGAATAGGCTTCTCTGGAATGGTATCTGCATTGAAAAGTTCTAAGAGATTTTGGTTACTGTTATAGGAGTAGCCTTCATACTTAATAAGGAAATACCGATTCCACAAATGTTATTGAGCAACTCTTATGTGCCAAGGGACATCTTCATATCCCATGTACTTATTTGATCCACAGATGCATTTTCTCTATGACCTAGAGTGCTTAAGTGACTTATTTTAAAATTCACACTATAAGTGAGAGACAGTGCTGTCATGGGTTCTTCAGTTCTAGGCTGTCTGCCACCCTCATAACACAATACCAGATAAAGACCTCTTACAGTACCAAGGTAGGGCTTTTAGGTCAAATACAAGGAGGTCTTATTAATGTAATGATTTGTATATATGCAGATTACCTTCAGTTTCAGTATAGGTTAAAAATACATGATGAAGAAGAGCTTAGAGTTATGAAAGATGACTCCAGAGTGAGTCTGGGGAGGCAGGGGGGTTCAGAGGAACACTTATGATCTTAGGCCAAAAGCATCTTGGGCATCATCAGGCATCTGGTATTTCTCTGAGGCTTATGGGAAGGTTCCTATTAGTTATATGGATGACAGTATGGCTTCAGGGTTCTGCGCATTTGCATAAGCTATGCCTGCCATGGGAAAGGCACTGTCTGATATTCAGGGGTACCATGTGAATTCAGTGTTGGAGAAATTCAGACTAGCAGACTGTCAAGTGCTTTCTCCCCCTGCTCATTGCCCTTTACTTTTCTCCCTCAGGGATCCGGTCAGTGAGCTTCTATGAGCATATCATCACTGTGGGCACAGGGCAGGGCTCCCTGCTGTTCTATGACATCCGAGCTCAGAGATTCCTGGAAGAAAGGCTCTCAGCTTGTTATGGGTCCAAACCCAGACTAGCAGGAGAGAATCTGAAACTAACCACTGGCAAAGGCTGGCTGGTAAGTAAGCCCCTGCCCAACATGCTTACTGTAGAATGACAGAAAAATTCTCTGCTCTCCACACCCACTTCTCTCCCCCACTGACACACCACCCACCCACCCACATACTTTTTTATTAGTAAGAGGTATTCGTTGGACCAAAGACACTTTCCCTTGATTTTGCTTTTATGTCTATGTATGTCCATGGGAAGGAAATCAGGCCTAATAAGATACTGTTTGACCTAGGATTTCCCCCAAGGTGATATCAAAGCAGGAAGGGGAAGGAACCTCCCACTGAGGCCACCAGTGAATTATTAAAGAGTTTGGTTCCAGCTGTCATGAGAAGACCTTCGGTTTGTATAGCAGTTCTTCAGCCTGCTCAGTTCCTTCCTGATGTTCAGTTGAAAAAATAACAAGGCCCCTCTTCACATGAGCATTAATCTCCTGACTTTAAGTTACAGATACAGTACCCTCTTTTCTTAAAGAGACCAGAAAGCATTTCTGTCTCTTTCTTCTCCTTTTCCTACCCTATGGCCTAGAGGTGCTAACAGAGTCTCTTTTTGTTCCCATAGAATCATGATGAAACCTGGAGGAATTACTTTTCGGACATTGATTTTTTCCCCAATGCTGTTTACACCCACTGCTACGACTCGTCCGGAACGAAACTCTTTGTGGCAGGTGGTCCCCTCCCTTCAGGGCTCCATGGAAACTATGCTGGGCTCTGGAGTTAATGAAAACTCTCTCCCAAAATGCAGAGATTTACACTAACTTCCATCCTTCGTTTCCTTGTTTCTTCTTTTGATTTTTTCCAATTGTGTGAGGCCCTCATATTTTAGTGGGAACACCAGAGTTTGCCTATGGTTAGGCTCTTAACAGGAAGAAGCGCTATACAGAAATCTGAAAGTTTTGTTTGTTTGTTTTTACCTTTTCCCTTTTGCTAATCAGAATTTTTCTTTCTGGCTTATCAACCAAACATTTTTAATTCCTATTTGTATTTTTTCTTCAAGTGACACACACTCTCCCCTAGACTGGCTTCTTAGACTGACATAGTCATTCTCACCCTTACTTCACTCTTGAGTGGTAGGGCTACTTTACAATTATGTGGTTGCTGTCAAACTTTCTGTGAAAGTTTGAGGGCTGTTTGTGCATGTGTGCGTATGTGTGTGTGGACTTGTGTGCCTGTAAGTACTGTGTGTTATCGAAATTACCTGGAGTGAGGATTATTTGTAATTAAAATATTTATAAAAGAAACAACTTTATTCAGAGTCCAGCTTTGGGACTAGTCTTTATCTTGTTTTTTGAAGTCTAACAACACTGATTATAGGAAGTAAAAACAGAAAGGAAAACATATCACCAGGAGAACCCTTTGAGTTGGATTGCTGGCTTCCTGGGAACTCTGGAGCCAGAACTCCAAAGCTATCCATCCCCTACCTGTCTTCTCATCTGTGTGTTCCCCAGGTGAGAACACTTCTGTATATGTGTCACTTCCACTTCAACTTCCCATCTGCTTAGCCAGTGGCCACTTCCCTAAAACATCAACATCTCCATCCAGATAGAGCTCTGGAGGCTGCAGAAGGCTTGGTAGGACTTGCTAAAGAGAATTCCCATCCCAATTTCCCTGTCCCTCTCAAACAAGGCCTGATCTGGTGTCTCAGGGGCCTGAAGCTGGGGACGTCAAGCCTGCTAAGAGTCACATACTCAGTCACCTTGGCTTTGGTGAGAAACTTCTCCTTTGCCTTTCTTCTAATTTCCCCAATGGATTTTGCTCTTGTTTTCTAAATTGGGTTCAGTCCAGGAGGGTGGGGGCGAGCGGGGGTTTTATCTGTGTGTAGTGAGTGCTTCATGTGTGGAACATTTGTTTTCTTAGTACAGTGGGGCTGGGGTTGAAGCCGCCTCTCCCATTCTTTTGGCCCAGCTCTGGGATGGTGTGGAGTGGCCTACAGCCAGCAACAGTGTGCATGTGAAAGCATTGGTGTGATTAGTAATTTGTTCCTCCCTTGAACTCTGTTTAGTCTGAGGTTTTTAAACTTGCAGGCAACTGACTGACCATGACGTCCAGTTATTCCTTGCTTTTTATGCATCATGTTGCAGATAACAGCTGTTCCCACCCACAAATTCCTCCTCCATTCAAAGCACATACTCTGCTTCTGTCAACAGCCCATTGTGGAAAGGAAAAGTCATATTTATTCCTGCACTCCAGTTTTTAAGTTGGCCTCCCAGTCATCCCTCTCTGCTCCGGGTGTAAGTGAGGAAATAAAAAAAGAGTGTCTTCTCCTTGATGATGGGGGCTGATGGGGAAGGAAATCAACAAGTCACCATGTCTTGGTGGTGTAATGCATACACCACAAGTTATAGAATTCTCATCTTCTAACCTAGAGAAATAGGTGCTATAAACAGGGAATTAAGCAAAATGCTGGATGCTGTAGATCTTTTAATTGTCTTAATTTTTTTTCTATTGAACTACAGGCTGTAGATTTCTTAGTTCTCACAGAACTTCTATCATTTTAAACCAACTTGTATATTAAAAAAAAGATCTTAAGTTCTTAAGTAGGATGTTTTGTACTGTTGCCAGACCCTCTTCTGTGATGGGTAATGCGTTTGATTGAGTTTTTGTTCTCAAAAATGTAGCACTTGACTTTTTGCCAAGTAAAAAAATAAATATTATTCCAGTGCAAAGTGGTTGGTTTGAGTGAGTATGTCTAGCCAAGAGGCAGCAGGAAAAAAAGCCCTAAATGACTATTTGGAAGGTCAACTTGGGGTGCTAGGACTGCTTGGAGCATAAGGGAAACACAAGAGTTCCTCAAAGTAAAGATGGGTCAAGTGCAAACACACAGACACTAAGACCTCCTTGTTCCTGGTCCCCAGCTATAGCCCAAGATCAATTGGGATCCACTTGAGGGTGGCTATGCCCAGAGAAAGTAGTGTGGTGCTTTAAAAAGAAATAGACTGAAGATGAGGAGGGAAGATGCTAGTCCTTCCTCTAAATGGCTATGGATCTGAGAAAGTTGATCAGCTCCTCTTACATAAACCAGGATTGATGATAGGACCTGTTTGCCTCTGGAGAATGCCCTGAGAATGTGAAAGTGGCTGCTCAGTGTTCTGGGAACAGGACATTATTTTTTTTGAAGTTGAAGACATAGATCCTTAGCTGCCCTTTGTAAGCGGAGGACACAGGGACCCTTGTGAGTGATGCTCTTCCCAGAGCCTGTTTAGGGGCAGTAGCTAAGAGAAAGGCAGACTGCTAAATCATACCACACTCCTCAGCCATCTCTGGAAAACCCATCAGGGCAGGCTAGGCAAAGTAGAACCTATTCCCCAGCCACAATGCACTTGTTCCTTTCTAGGACATACTGGATACAGCCGTCCTTTGCACCTGCCTTTAAGAGACTGATTCTGAACATGATTCACACAGGCACCTAACTATATGATTAAAGGCTGCAAAACAGGAAGGGATTGGTGAATGAGTTGAAAGAATTGAGAGGGCTCCCCAGAAGAGAAGAGTCACATTCAGAAAGATCCTAGAATTAGCTTTTTCCAAAGTGAGATTTTTAGAATCCACAGTCCATGGAACAGTAATTGGTATTTGCAAAATGTCCCACAGTCAAATTATGTTGGGAACATACAGATTAAAACAGACACGCTTCTTTACTTCACAATCTCAGATTTTTTGGTTACTATGGGACTCACGTTCATGGAATATGCTCAGAGAAAGGTGATGGGATGTGGGGTGGGCCTGGCCTGGGCCTCTGGCCTCCATGGAATCTTGGCCCTGCTCCCATTTTCCAGCCAGACTTTCCAGCAAAGTATGAATCACAGAAGGACTTTGTGGACTTTATGGGGACACTCCCTTTTCCTGCCAAGAGTCCCTACTCCCAGGCCATGAAAGAACTTCCTTGTTCTCCCTTAGGCCACATGCTTCGTTCCAAATGGCCTACTGGCTCCTCCCAATATCCGTTGGGTCCTTTTGCACCTCATTTATGTTCCAGGTTCCCTGCCCCTCCCACTCCAAGAGTTGAAAGTATTGATCTGGCCCTCAGTGTTCTAATAAAACCAAAGACTCCCAGTCCAGGGCTCTCTGATCCAGCTGCCACCCAGACAGTTCCTAGAGCAGGTACCCAGAAATAACAGGTCATGGTGTCAAGACCCTTGGCTTAGCATTAGGGGTTAATGTAAGAGCATAGAACCCTAGTGTTTTGCTTGTTTGTTTTTCTTTTCAGTTGGCTGGTATCTGGGAGACAACAAAATGAATGTGAGAAATGTGTTTCTAGACTACCACTAGAGAGAGAGAGGTGTAAACTGAACTCAAGATGGGGTTTTAAGCTCTTATGATTCATTCAACTCTGGAAGACGAGGTGTGAGCTGTCCTTTCAAATCCTCCTCTTTCCCCCCAACCCCCACACCCCGTTGAGAACATCTGAATACTCCTCTTGATTAGGGTATAATTGCCGAAGTCAGAATTTTTAAAGGATAATAATACTCATTAACTGAGTTCAGAGTGACATGTTTACTGCATTTCTCGTTAAGCAGTATTCAGAGCTGTAATTAACATCCCAAGTGCTATCTGTGGACAGGAATAAAACAAATGATCAACTCCTATCTTAAAGAAAATAAACATCCCTCACTCATAGCTACTTTTCCCTTAGCCTGGGCAAAGGATGAGGCTTCTTTGTTCTCCAGGTTCAAGGCCATTTCCCTATTGCAGAAAACACTGCTAGGTATCCTGGCCTGAAGTGTGGCAGTTTGGGCCCTGTAACGTGTTGCTTATCTGAGAAACATCCCTCGTATTTTCCACCCCTACCGCCTCTGCCTCTCTAGGCCCTATTGCTTAAAACCAAATTATTGTCCCGATCACCATGCTTAAGATTCCTCCATTAGATCTTTTTTCCTTTTTGGGGGAGATGGGAATGTTATATTACCTGATTAAAGATACTATTGCTTATTCCCTGAAAGGGGATACATGCTACCCACCAGTGCCAACCACTCAGGGTAAGTACGGACTAAAGAGGAGGATAATACGTTCAGTTCAAGTTCTACTGCTGCTGCTCATGGCCATATGATTTGGGACAAGTCTTTCACCCTCTCTGGACATCAGGTTTTTCATCTTATATTGCGCAATAATAGGAGGAGTTCAGATTAGACAGATGATTTCCTGGATCCTTAACATCCATAACTATACTGGTACAGGGAAGTCTAAGAGGGATAGGAAATGAACCCTGTCCTCAAGCAGTTTGTCTTTAAAGCAGGTAAATATAGCAGGGTTTGTTAAATTTTTGTTATGTGAGTCTTACTTTCTTAATGGCTTCCAATAAAACATTGGGAATTATAGTGAGTTGAATAATGTTCCCCAAAAGTTTATGTCCACCCAGAACCTCAGAACATGATCTTATTTGGAAATAGGGTCTTTGTAGATATAATTAAGGTAAGGATTGAGATTAGAACATACTGGGTTAGGGTAGGCCCTAACTTCAATGAGAGTGTCTTTATGAGACAAAAAAGAACACACAGGGACACACAGAGAAGACTATATGAAGACAGAAGCAGAGATTGGAGATGCATCTATAAGCCAAGGGATATTACAAGCCACCAGAAGCTGGAAGAGGCAAGGAAAGTTTCCCCTGGGACCTTGGGAAGGAGCATGGCCCTGCTAACACCTTGATTTTGGATTTCTAGCTTCCAAAATTGTGAGAGAATGAATTTCTGTTGTTTTAAAACTAAGTTTGTGGTAATTTGTTTTGGCAGCCCTGGCAAACTAATACATAGGAGGGGTATTCTGAGGAATTTTCAGATGCCAAAAAAATCACATTGAAGATTTAAGAAAATTTTTTTTCTTTTTTGATAATAAAAAGATGACATGTACTCTCATAGGATTGCTAAGACTTTTAAAAGCAATAATTAAAACTCAGAACCACATTTGCATTGATTCTCTCTAGGAAAACGTTCTGTCCCTTCCAAGACTGAGGCGATAATCCCCCAAACTTCCCATCTCCGGTTTTTTTTCTATCTATCAAACTGTCTCAATATTTTTAACATTTACTGTAGATCATCTTTTCATAGTACAGACTATAGAGTCTTAGGATGCTTTCCCAACCTGAATTTATTAGCCAATAACACGTACACCTATCTGCAGTCCCCCTTGATAGCAGGAGATAATAGAAGATCTAGCTAAGGCCTGAGATACCTAAACTTGCTTTACTATAAGATTTGTCTTGTGCCTGCCTGTGCAGACTTGGTATTGCTAGCTAGCCAGGATGTGAGAGGGATCTCCAAAGATGGAGGGTGCATGTGTCATCAGATAAAGTCAGCATTTACTTTATTGTTCCTAGGCTACCGATTTATTTAACTGTTGGCCGTGGTCTGTATAAGGAACCATTAGCCTATCAAAATGGCATTTACTTGTTAGAATATTATTGATTATATCTATTGACTCAGCAGTTTCACTTCTGGGAATTTTAGGAAATACTCTTGGCAAGCATGCAAAGATGAACGTATAAGGATGGTTATTGTAGCATTAATTAGCAAAACCAACAAAAAAACCCTGGAAGTATCCTGTCTATTAATAAAGAAATGGTTAAATAAAAATCTAAAACATTCACAGATCAGTCTTATCACAAAATAAAAAGAAACCAGCAGATATTATGTGCCTCTTGATGGATTGCCACAGGAAGTTAACATCATTACCTATGAAGTAGTATTCTTGCCAGAAAGTCAAACTTGATCTGAACAAGCTTTTAGATCCGTCAGTTCTCAGAAAACAGTAGATAAAGGAACATATTAATGGCATAGCAGGGATGCAAAAAAAAACCCAGGGAAAATGACTTTTTCAACAAAGAGCAAGAAAAAATAACTTACAGCTTAAGGGAGACGGGAGACAGGCATATCATGCAAATGTAATGCATAGATGGTGTTTACATCCTGATTCAAAAAAATGTAACCAAAAAGATAATCAGAAAATTTACCACTGATTGGATATTAAGTAAAAGTAAAGAATTATTTCTTTTTCTAGGTAGAAGAGTGATATTGTGGTTATGTTGGGTTTTTTTTTAGAGCCTTAGCTCTTAAAAGTATTTTTATTTTATTTACAGATGAAACAACATGATGTTATGGATTTATTTTAAAACAATCCAGAGATGTAGATGATTTTAAAGCAATATGTTGATAAATGTTGAAGTTTGTAGGTGGGTGTATGGGTGCTCATTATACTAGTCTCTAATTTTGTAATGTTAGAAATTTTCCAGAATAAAAGCTTTTTTAAATGGTACATACAGGTAAATCTATAGTACTGACATAGAATGATTGCTAAGATATATTATTAAATAATGAAGTGTTTATAAGCCAGCTTCTAAAGCAGCATCTCATAAAATTCATACATATCTATACTTAGGTATAGAAAAATTTTAAATGTTATCACCAGAATGTCAGTAGTGAGTCTTTCGGCAGCAGAATTTTGATTGTACCTTTTAATCTTGTTTTTCTGTATTTTCTAGTCGTGTCACTTAAAATGCTTCCCAACCAATTGTTCTTCAACATGTGAGAATAAGAAATAATAATAAAGGAGGAGAGTAGACAGAGAATCTTGATTGCTCCTTTGTTCAAAAAGTCTACAGCAAAAATTACTCACTTCCCTTTTCTTTGGTGTAAACCTTCTGCTTAGGTCAACCAGCTCATCCATTCTTCTCAACTCACACAGCAATCTGTCAAAATTGCCCTCAACCAAAAGAGAAATTGCTCATGATCAACTCCTCCTGTCAAAATCTTTCAAGGTGTAGCTCAGGTTCTAACTCTTATAGAAAGTCTTCCATGATCAAACTCTTCCTCAAGAAGCCCTGCTTTCTGGGGTCTTTCCAAGCATGGGCAGGTACAGGATTGTCCTGAGAGCTTCCAGAGTCTTCTGGGGAGACTGAGTAAATTTCTTTGGGCCAATGAATGCATCCTACACCCAGGAGGGGGAGCCAGAAGTGGGGAGCCAGAATTTAGTTCCCAGCTTCCAGAGGTACAACTCCTGCATAAATAAACTCCACTTGGAGTATGATCAAAGCGGGAGGGGAAAGGGGCAGGCAGAACTATAATGTCAGTCTTTTTTTTTAGGCAAGGCAACCCTTGGTTGACCTCACAGATTGCAAGGAACCTTGTCAGTTTACAATCCCTTATTTTTTTTTATTTTTTATGCCTACAGCACCTGGTCTTCCTATGTGTTCTCCCATACAAGTACTAACCAGGCCTGATCCTGCATAGCTTCCAAGATCAGATGAGATCAGGCTTGTTCAGGATAGCATGGCTGTAGTATAATGTTAGTCTTGAAGGTGGTTTTTGTTTTTGTTTTTTGCTATAATAAACTTTTCATAGTAGCAACCCTTGAACCAAGGTAGCCTGTACATGTATGTGAAGATCTGACTTACAAAAATATATCCACACAACTTCTCAAAAGTGTGTGTGCCTGTGTGTTGTTTAAAGCTGGATAGACTTTGCTGTGCAAGGAATAAACAGGACGTTGCCATTGGACCTCTAAATTCAATAAGCTGAGTATTCGTTGAAAGAGGTAGGAGACAGCTTGGAGAAAGAGTACTGGATCTGAGTTTGATGTTCCTAGTTAAATCCTCTGTAATCATTAACCACCTGTTTAACTGTTTGACTCTCTCTGGGCTGATGGTGAACTTCTGCCATAAAGGATGTGAAGGTGCTTCTAAATGAAGCACAACTGTAAAGCATTCTCACTGCTTAACAGGCTGAGCCATCTGTTGAGATTTTATAGTCCCAGAGAGATGGCAGATCCTCACTTAAACTCAGTCCAAATAATCGTGACTATTGGGGCAGCCAGGAGCATGGGGACTAGCTGGAATAAACTTTAAAAAGCTCCAAGCCCTCAAGTATACAGCCAGGCCTTTACCCAAGCAGGAACCAGGAGCCTCTTTATGTCTCCTGGTTGCAGCCTCCCCTTCTAAGCACAGAGAGGTGAAAAGCTTAGGTAGGCTGCCCACACTGGAGGTGGAAGCATTGTGTGGGCTTTCCCCTGGACTCAGGACTGGAGCAACCCTAGAGAGAAGCTGAAAGCTGGGCTCCCTGAGATGTTGTTGGGAGACAGCTTCTCAAAGAACACTAAGAATGCTACTAGGAGCTGAGCTGGTAAAATTAGAGTAAGATCTCAAGGAAAGAGGCGTTGGTACTTGCAGGAAACACCCTCTCAGGCAGAATTGGCCACTGCTGACCAGGGTTAGGGGGTGATGAGCATTAGCTTTGCCCTGCAATCAAGATCCCAGCAACTATAGTTCCATTTTGGGTCCATCTGTGTCAGGTCCATCTGATTTGTGTTTTTGCTGAGATCTTTCGCCTCCCCGAGTCTCTATCTGCACCATCTGTAGCTGGCTGTGGGGACAGCAGTTTTCTGTCTATTCTTTAGCAGGCAAGTCCAGGAACTAGTTTAACTTGCTTTTAAGAGATTGACTCCACCCCAGACTCCTCTGGCTTCAGGGAAGGGAGGTGAAGGGGTGAGGGAGGAGGAGACAGGATATTGCCAAAAGGAACTGCGAAGTCAGGAGATTCCTGGAGAGGTAACTTTATGCCTGAGCTTCCACCAAACTATCTCCTCACAGATCTCAGGACACAAAGACCCCAGTCCTTCTCTTGCCTCTCCTACTGTTACTCTTTTGACCCTCCAGGAAGTCGCCCCCTTGGAGAAGTCTTCCCTGCCCATCACCATAGTCAACCATTTGAATCTCTCTGGGCTGAAATAATTTCTCCTGGAAAAGTCATCTATGGTCAGGCCTCATCCTCTGTAGACTAGACTTAGTTTCCTTCAGGGCAGAGCCTGAGCTGTAGTCCCAGTCTCTAGAAGAGCTGCGTGGAGTCAGTTTTAGGCTGAGAAGCAGAGCAGAACAGCCTCTGGAAACTTCCATCTACCCATCTGGTCTTCTGCTTCCATCAGTATATAACAGCTCGGTGCCTTAAAGTTTTCTTGACTCCTCTTATATCATGTTCCCAGCAGCTCACTGTGTTGCATACTTTAAGGCCAAATTATGGGGCATAAACCACATGGTTTGAAATGTCAGTAAATAAAATGATCATAGGTATGTTTCCTTGTATTCCCCCAGATCTGCTTTCTTCCCTGCCCAGTTCCTCTGTTTTGTATCTTATCACCAAGCTTCCTTGTCCTCTGGTTTCTGGTTAAGTTCAGCCAATGGAGACTAAAAGGAGGGAGAAGAGGGATGTGAGATTATTTATTGCCTTGCACACACCTCATCCTCTTAAAAGCAGAGTCTCTGCAGACCCCTGTCAGGTGGCCCTTTCCATATAATCTTTGCTCCCTCCCTGTTGTCCCCTCAGATTTAGTAGTGATCAAGTTTTCCCACTCTCACTAGTCCTGGGGTTTTGCACCATCTCTTATCTCTTTTCCTTTATTAAACTCTCCTCAATTATTCATCTGTTTCTTGCTGGGACCCCAAAAGGTAACACAGGTACCACAGATATGTGAATCACCACCTAACCTAGCTCTGTGACTTGTCTGTGGGACCTTAACAAGTTACTTAACTTCTCTGAGCCTGTTTCCTCATATGGCAAATACTGTAGAGAAAGGAGGAGTACTTAGAGGCTACTTTCAGCTCTCCATCTTTTGGATCTCAATCTACTTCTCCCCACTGGCTTACCAGGATCCGGCCAAAACAGCCTCTTTGCTATTCTGCGAACACACAAGCAATTCTACCTCGCAGCCTTTGTCCTTGCCAGTTCCCCTATTTGAGGCACTCTTTCTTTATATGGCTCACTCCCTCAGTTCATTCAGGTCTCTGCTCTGTTGTTCTTATTATAGAGACCTTCCCTAACTGCCCATCCAAAATAGCACAGTCCCCTGACACTCTGACTCTACACTCTGCTTTATTATTTCTTCCTAAGTCCTTAAGACCTCGCATTATAGTATATCTGTTTATTATCTGTTTCTCCCAGTGAGTGTGCTGGTAAAATGTTTAAAAACTAGTTCTATGAAAAGTCTGAATTTTATTTGTAAATTTTACTAATAAAAGGATGTATAAAACACAATTTACAAATAACAACAAGATATACTCTATTATAAATTCCATACTCTCACTGAATGCTTTTGTTGATATTTGAACTCTTATATCCATAACCATTCTATCACTACAACCAAGTAACAAATGCAGTTCTAACATAAATGTTGATTGATATTTTTATTTATAGATGGAGTGTTTTCCAACACCACCAAACAATTCTCAAATTCTCAGGTGAATCAGACTGGGCGCCCTATAATTTAACTAAATTCTGACACTATCTACCTGGAGGTAGTGTCATTCCCATAGGTTAAGGGCTCAGTTCTGAAAGACTGCCCCCACTTCAGATGCCAATTATAAGTCCAGGTTGTCACTTGTACTTCTGACTGACTGGCTGTAAATTAGAGGTCCCCATTACCCCCTCCTTGGGTTCAATCATTTGTTAGAATTGCTCAGGCGAACATTTACTTATGTTTATCAGTTTATTATAAAGGATATTATAAAGGATACAGATAAACATCAAGATGAAGAGATAGACAGGATGAGGTTCAGAAGGATCCTGAAGTATAGGAGTGGGACTAGGGTGCGCCACCTACCTGGCAGATGGATGCATTCAGCAACCCAGAAGCTCATCAAATCTTCCCTGAGGTTGGTGGGTGGGGCTGAGTGTTCCAATCCTCTAATCACTGAGTCTTTCTGATGACTAGCCCTAACCTGAGCTGAGTAGGGATCCCACCTTATGTCATCTCATTAGCATAAACTCAGGTGAGAGAGGAAGGGCTTGTTATAAATAACAAAAGGGACTCTTATCACTTAGAAAATTACGAAGGTTTTATTTTTTTCTTCCCCCTCTTATAAAGGTTTTAGGAGCTCTGTGCCAGGAAGCAGAGACCAAATGTATATATTTCTTAAACAATAGAGTAAGGTGAAAGTGTAGGAAATTCACTCATTCACTAAGGAAGAGAGTAACTTCCTTGCTGAATTGAATAACAGCTTCCAAATGCTGGAAAAATATTTAATTTTTGTGGTATTCATAATATAACAGTTAGAGCTATGACACACTTGTAAGCATAATTTTCATTATTAACATTTCTCCATCACTTTAAAAAATACAATGAATAAAGTAAGCCCTGATTTCCTGTAGCATTTGCTGATTTCTGTAGCATAAATAGCCTATTTCCCACCATTGCCTATTTGAAGCTACCAACATGATGTCACTAAGCATAAGTTAGGAAGAAATGCACATTAGTACATCATTATATAGTTTTTCCATCATTCGAATACAATAGCATAGATAATAATAAAATTATTAGAAGGCAATGAATTTGAGTGTTTACTACCTTTATTTTTACTATGTTACATAATTTTAAATTTATGTAGTTTAATTTTTGATAGATTGCAAAATTCTTGAAAATATAGTAATTGACTCTCATGAGCCAGCTACAGATCTAGCTCCAGGATACCTTGGTTTCCTTACTAGACTATAAGCTCCTATTAATTATGAAAATAATTCCTGGCACATAATTTGTACTCAATAAATTAATGTTGAATAAATGAATGAAGGTAATTTTAGTGGATTTAGTTCCTTGCCACCTAAAAAGCCAGACTAAATTAATTTGCAGCTGTGTGGGGAGTAAGACAGGGATAGATACTATTTGAGCTTTTGTCAGACTCTTATGCCTTGTCTAAAGAAATCTGGAAGCAGGTTGGATAGAGAGGATAAATTGGTCAGGGAGGTCTGAAATCTCCAGATTAGGTATGAGAAGTGGGAATGTCCATAACATTAACACTTCGTTCGTTCTCCACAATGCCATCACAATTATTACTTTCTTAAAACACATTTCTGCTTATATATTCTTGCCATGTCTTCCAGCCTTCAAGATAAAATTCTAAATTTTATCTAGGCCCTTCATGTTTCTAGCTTAATTTCTATCACTTTATTCTATATCCCTATGTCCGGCCTCACCAAACTATTAATCTTCCCTTGAACTTGCTCTGCACTATCCTGTCTACAGACTTTTGCTCAGGCTAGAGTCCCCACCAGAAATGCCCCGCTCCTTCCTGACCTAGAGAAATCTCCATCTTTTCACATCCTGTTTGCATAGTTTCTCCTCTCTAAGCTTTTAGCTGGTGCCCCATCCCCTCTGGCATAATTAATTCTCTTTTTCCATACACTTAAAGAATTACATTGGGGAGATGTTGGTCAAAGGGTATAACTTTCAATCATAAGATGAGTAACTTCCAGGGATCTAAAGTATAGCATTACATAACTATAGTTAACAATATTGTATTGTATACTGGAAAGTTGCTATTACAATAGAGCTTTAATGTTCTCACCATAACAACAACAACAAAATGATAATTATGTGAGGTGAAGGATTTATTAACTAACCTTATTATGGTAAACATTTAGTAATATATATATATATATATGTATCAAATCATCACATTGTGTACCTTAAATTCACATAATGCTAAATGTCAATTACATTTCAATAAAGCTGGAGAAATAAAGAATTGACATATCTGTTTCCCTGCTAGATTATGAAAGCCTTGAAGACAGAATCTGATTGTCTCCCATCGCCTAATATAGTCTCAAGCATTTATTTAGTAAGCAACAATAATTGTTTATCAAAGGGGCAGCGTAGGGAGAGGAAAGCATAACAGCTAATCTCTCTGGGCCTCAGATCCTCTTCTTTAAAATAAGGATAATATTTCCTTGCCTGCTGGGAAGCTAAGGATGAGCTCACAAGCCATTTCCCAGATCCATGACCTACTTTACAATTTTCGCTAGAGCAGAGCCCAGCAAGAGAAATGTTGAGAAGCATTGTGGCAAAAGGCACAATACCTTCATCCCAAAGGCATCTGTTTAAGAAGCCAACAGATGTAGCCATTCTGTCCCTGCAAAAGGCCATAATGAACTATCTTTGTCTCAGAACAGGGCCCAAACTGCTGGAAGATTAGTGTTTGGCTGAGGGAATGCAGGGAAGGTCTGGGCTGACAGGTTGTTAAGTCCCCTCCTCTCCCTAGAGTTCTGTAGGAGGGGCACTTTCCTCCTCAGGCAGGCTGGGAATCATACTCATCCTCATCAGAGCAGATTTCTCCTTGCAACTACCATGGGTACATGTGTATGTTCTTGGAAGCTCAACAAAAAAGTTGTGTTTAAGTTTACTCGGTAATTTAAGAATCATATGTAAGTGAGCGCTCAATGAAAATATTCTTTCTTTAGCTACCACAGCTGGCCCACCATCGAGTTTGCAGAACTGGCACCATATCAGCAGAAGATCTGAGGGGGTGGCTTCCTCATCTAAAATATCTACTCCTCCACCTGTCATTCCACCATTAGAGCTTAATTCCTCAGGGTCTCTAAGGAGACTTTGCTGCTTCTAAAGATCCTATTGACTTTCCAGTTCCTCCTGAAAGAGCATTTTAGCAAGGATTAGTAACAGGAGGAAATATATTTCTTAGGCTAGCATTCAAGACACTATACAATTGAATGCTATCTCTATAATTTTATCTTCCACTGCATTGATCTCCAAAGAACTCTCCCTTCAGCCAAACTAGTCTGTGAGCAACTGCCTGTTGTTCACACAATTTCCCCTGCCTAGAATGCCTGCCTGCCTAGAGTATCCGGCCACCCACCTACCCCTAGTCTGTCTCCCATTTGTCAGTAGAAGTTTATCACCTACTTCCGTGTAGCACTCTGTCAGAGATTTTTTTTTTAATTGTTCACAACACCCAGAACTGAGCTGGGCACATAGTGGACATACAATAAACCTGAGATCAAACTTGGCTACTATTCCTTCCATCTCTAGAATTTGCTAAATTCTAATTTGGATATGTAAGTAGGTTTTTATTGGTTTCTACATCTCCCTTGTAAGCAAATGTAGAAGTGCAAAACAGAATTTTATGAGATAATTATTAAAAGCATCACTCTTCATTTTTAAAATATTTGTTGAGTTTGCTTACTATGATCCTGACTAGGTGCTAGAAATACAGACATGAAAAGACCTAATCCCTGTCTCAAGAAACTTATAGTATGAATAGTGGGGAGAGACAAGCAAAAACACCAATAATGCTGGAGAAAATAAAGTACCATGTTTAGAATAGGAAAGATCTAGGGGTGGGGTGGGGGATGACTCTGAAATTTTGTAGCAGTAAGATTTTGTGTTAACTCTTTCTGAGGGGTGATGATGATGATGATAAAAAATACTTCAGAGTTGCTATGGGAAAGAAATTGTGACATAGGAAAATACTTGCTTTATACTGTTAGGTATACTGTTAGGAAAATACTTGATTATACTGTTAGGTAAAACATCTTGCATTGGGCCTGGCACTTTACACGTGTTCAAAAATATTAGTTGTTTTTTTTAAACCATAAGCATTTACTGAGGTCTTTCTCAGAATATCATGAAGAATAGATCATGAGGGCGTTTAGTACACGTACAAGATGTGATTGATTTTTTTCTGCTAATTTATAGTCTGTTTGAATAGCAAGACCCACACATTTGAAGAAATAAAAACACTGAGACTTAGGAGGGTTAGTGAAGGTTGGGATTCCCTGAAGTGGTGGGCTTGGAGAAGAGGTGAGATCTGTGTTGTGTCCAGATAGGCATTGGGGAGTTAGTGAGGGTACAAAGTCATGAAGGCCCTGGGTTGCAGGAGTGGAGGGGCTCCAATGGGTAGGAGAGAGAAATAAAGTGGGACAGGTAGAATGAACCAGATTATGGAGGGCTTTAAGAGAAGTAGGCAGAGTTATTTTATACTTGTTTTCAAAGTACAGTGTTGATGTTTGAACAGAAGTGACATTTTGAAAATATGATTTCTCCACACATTAAAAATGCACTCACTCTATAAAAGACAGATATACAATTGTCTTTTAAGGAAACGTCTATGTGTTAAGTGAGGTCTTTGACCTTGAGGACCACTGAAGGTTGGGTACAAGGTAGTGGTAGGGTTCTAGGTCTTTCTACAGTAATGGTCCTAGGTCTTTTTATTTCCCAAACTATGGAATTACTAGAATGAAAACAACCTCTTCCAAGGGGAGGGAAGACAATTCTTTGTCAACCCCTATTCTTCATGCTTAATAGAACTCTTAATATCTCATTTGTAGTAATTTGCTAGGCTTCCACCACAGACTGGGTGACTTAAACAACAGAAATCTGTTTTCTCACAGTTCTGGAGGATAGACGTCCAGGTCAAGGTGTTGGCAGAATTTTTTTTTTTTTTCCTGAGGCCTCTTTTCTTGGTTCGTAAGTGGCCATCTTCTCCTTTTGTCCTTACATAGTCTTTCCTCTGTTTCCCTCTGTGTCCTGATCTCAGTTGTATGGGATAACTGTCTATCCCAATGACCTCATTTAACCTTAATTACCTCTTTAAATACACTGTCTCCAAATACAGTTACCTTCTGTAGTACTAGGGGTTAAGACTTCAGCATATGAATTTGAGGGGAACATGACTTGGCCCATAACACCATCTTAGAAATTCAATCTTTCTTGATAAGTTATATTCATATATCTTGGATTACTCTATTAAAGTATGCAGCTTTCAATATCTCACTTCTAAATATTTTGTTTAAACATTTTCTTAAATCGCAAAAGAAAGACCTGAGTATTAAAGACAATTTGAAAATACAGGAGTGAAAATTGAAAAATGTCACCTATAATTTCATTACCTACACATGGCCATATTTTTGACATATTTTCATAACTTTTCTTTCTTACACATAATGTTCTTATATAGTTATATTCACTCAACAATTTGATTTTGGCTTTTTATACCTAACAGTATAAAGCAAGTATTTTCCTATGTCATCATTTTTTCTCTTTATTGATAGGCAAAATGCATAATATTGCTGTAACTTTCATTTAAAAATTTGTGAGTGAGGCCAAACATGTTTCCATGTTTGTTGATTAACTATATTCCCTCTTTTAGGAATTGTTGGTATGTTCATTTATCTGGTAATTTCAGTGAAATTTCAGAATATCACAGAAATTTCAGTATTTGTCAAAAAGGATAAAAACAAAAAACAAAAGCCCAATACGATAGTTGAACTCTTAATCCCTTAGACAATTCTTTGATGTGGTTACTATTATCCCCATTTTGCAGAAGAGAAAACTAAACAGGATGAGATTAAGTATCTTGCCTAAGGTCACACACTTAGAATCGTCTAGAACAGGGGTTCACAAACTTGTGTAAAAGGCTGGAATGTAAATATTTTAGGTTTCTGGGCCACCTCATTTCTTTTGCAAATATTCAACTCTGCTATTATAGTGTGAAAGCAGTCATAGACAATACATAAATGAATAAGCATGGCTGAGTTTCGATAGAATTTGATAGATCCTAAAATTTGAATTTCATGTTTTGTGTGTCATTATATATTATTTTGATTTTTCTTCTAGCCATTTAATATTGTAAGACCCATTCTTAGCTAGTGGGTTGTAGAAAAATAAGAGGTGGATTTGGCCCACGGGTTGTAGTTTGCTGACCCTTGTTCTAGAATCTAGGCCTTCCTGGATTCCTCTAGAACTTAAACCTTAACCACTGACTAGAGCTATACAACTATTGATGTAACCAAATAAAGTTCTTCCTGGTAATAATAGTTCTTTATAATTCTTAGAGTATGATTATTTTCTGAGGACTTTAATATGCAACTTCTTGCATAAACTTGACAATGCCTTATAAAATAAGCAGAATTTAGCTTTTTTATAGAGATGAAGAAACAGGCTTCGAAAATAAAAAGCTATTAGTAGAGTTAGGAGGAAAGTGGACTTTCAAAGAAATGAGGCACAACAGTGTTACTAGGGAGTCTTTTTGGCTATTCCACACACCTCATACAGTGGCAGTATCATTTGTTTGTTTACTGCTTCCAAAGGTCAGCATGCCTCACAGCTCAGCAGGCTTTGGGAATAAACATAACTCAGGAACCGATGATATATTCCAAATTGTCACTGTCGAAATTGTCATTGTACTAATTTTTAGCCAAGCAAAATAGCATATGGTCTTGTGGTCAACAACGCATTCATGCCTCTGGAGGAAAATCTTGATGAGAAGCCAAGTTCTAATTAGAAAGTGATTGGTTGATTACACAGAACATAAATTGGGGAATTTTGGGTGATCTTTATGGCTAAAGCAGAGATCTGCCAAAGGGACCAAAATGTTCCTTCCATGTGCTGGCCAGGCCACTCTTTTCTTGGCACAGTGTACCTTTTTGCTTAAGTTTCACTTTTTCTTTTTTAAGATTCGATGCAAACACAAACCATTCCCTCTCAATTATCACATTCCTTAGACAAGGCATAATGCATTTGATTATGATCATTCATTTTACTATAATTGAGTAGATTAGACTTCAACCTTGATTAGCTTTATCTTGGTTGTGAAAATTCTGCTTTGAAGTTAATCCATCTTAATTCTTTTCCTAAATCTCGGCCACTTATTACTGATTCTGCGATGAGTCTCATCTAAGAATGATTGATTTGACCCTCCTACCTGTGTATAGGCTTAAAAACCCAGGCTTCTGAGAATTTCTCCAGTGTATTTTCCATCACATTATGCTCTCACTTTAGTCCAGCCAAGAGCACTTAAGCGAATAAAAAATGGTGAAAGGAATGATGTTCTTTGCAGTCACATGATGTGAAATCAGTTTCAGAGTTAACGTCTCAGAGTCAGGCTGGGTGAAAAAGGGTGTTAGTGATATCCCTTGGGGGAAACTATTGTGAGAGGATGGTTCTATTGCATCTAGGTGGCAATCGGTGAGATTTTAGGACTTTAATGCCACTATTTTTTTTCTGATTCTAGGTCCTAGGTAGGACTTCTCCCTTGATAAATGATAATTTAATGAAAGTACCCAGAACAGTATGCCCGACACAGAAAAGACAGATTTAAAAAAATATAATAACAGAAGAGGAAATTGGATAGGTGACATAGCTTATACAAGGTCACACAGCTAACACACTGTCTTAAGTCTCTTCTTAATCTTTTAAAAATTTTTTTTATTTATGCCTACAGCACCTGGTCTTCTTGGGTGGTCTCCCATCCAAGTTCTAACCAGGCCCGACCCTGCTTAACTTCTGAGATCAGACATCAGGCTTTTTCAGGGTGGCATGGCAGCAGACCTTGGACTGTGGCTCCACTGGGGCTGAACCCAGGACCTTCTTCGTGTAAAGCAGATGTGCTATCTGCTACATTATGGAACCACTTCCTTAAAGTTAATCTTTAATTAAAACAGCAGTACCTTTTTCATGTAAAAAATAACGTTATAGATTATAGTCCCTTTTGACTAGCACCCTGAATCACAAACCATCTTTCCCACTCCTAAGAAATGTTTGTATATATCCTTTCAGAATTGTGCATTCCATTAATTTTTTGCCTCTCAAGGGTAGTTTCTAACTCTTCCACACATATCTATAAAGCAGGAATACAGTGGGAAGACTGTACTGGACACAATTCTAGCTCACTGTCAAAAGGGGAGAAACATACATCTACACATGAATGGGCATGATAAATTCTATTTGTTTAAGGCACAGCCTGAGCATTCTTTGATTAATTTAGAATAACAAAGGCCTCCCTAGAACTGAGCAAGGCTGTTAAGGTTTCAATTGTTCTTCCCCACATAATTTAACCTACAACTAGTCTATTAGTAACTAGCAAGTTACTATGCATAGCAACTATGCTAATAACTATAGTAATTAGCATAGAGCCCTGCACAAAGAGCACTACATGTTAATTCCCTTCCCACCTTACTTAGACCTGTTATGCCCAAAGGGTATACAGGGTGTGAAAATAATTACGAATATTTATTGAAGATTTCTCCAGTCGATCAGGTACTTTACACAATCTCATTTAATTTTCATAACCTGGTGAAGCAGTGTTATCACAAAGGAAAACTCGAATTGAGGTAAGGCCTGCCAGACTCCAGAGTCCATGTTTCTAATCTGTCTGGGATACTGCCTTTGAGGATCAAACAGGCCAGTAAATGAGAAAATACTTTAAACTCTAAAACATTGTACTACGACTACAAGCCATTTTCTCCTTTACGCTTAATTCCTGTAGTTGAAGCAGATGAAATCTTTTCGAGAGGCTTACTCATTTTGAGATAGAAAATCTGGTTTGGGTCTCTTGAGGTAGGTAACAACTGAACCTCTTTAAGCCGTTCTTCATGCTTAAAACCGGGACAATCCCTCCCTCAAACGGTTTATTATGTGAGTTAGTAAAAACGGTCATATAAACGGCTGGTATCTTCAATTAATGTTAATCTTTTCACGCAGAAGGGGCTAAGGAATGCAGAATTCGACCCCACATTTAACTAGACGGAAGCCGCGCGGCCCCCCAGCCCTGTGCAGGTCCTTTTTGAAGCCCTCTCCGTGTTGCGGGTACCGAGGCGAGCCGTTGGCGTTTTCCCGCGCAGCAGGCGGGGCGGAGCGCGAGCCCGGGAATGTGGGTGTGGAAACCCACTCTCTCGCCTGGACTACATCTCGCAACAAGAACCATGCTCAACCACCTGGCAGGCGGCACCCACTGGCATTAGTCTCAGATGTTAACCCTGTCCACTTGCCGTCTGGGCCTTCCATCGGCACTAAGTTCTAGATGCACCGCCTATGAACCCACGAGGGAAAGGCTGCGCTGCTGGATCCCTTTGCTGTACAGCAGGCTGGGAACCGTAGTCTTCTCGCGCAACGTTTGTTGCCTTCAGTGGTTGGACCACATCACGTGATGCGAGCAAGGCGGCAGTCGGGAAGCGACTTGTGGTGCCTTGTGAGGTCATCACAGCGCGACAACGAGCTGCAGTTGTGGACATTCTGGATGCGGTGGATAGTGCTTTCTTGATAACTCCGAGTACGAGAAATCCTGTAGAATCTTCCTTATTTGCTCTATACCGTGCGTCAGCACTGCTGGCCTCGCAGGGTGGGTGTTAGGAGTGGCTAGAATAAGCGACGCGCTCGGTGGGCGAGCAGGTGAGCCTCGCAAGAGCAACGCGTGCTGACTCCGCCTTCGCCCGTGACGTAGAGGTCACGTGACGGCCGGGCCGTGTCTGCCGCCGCCGCCGCTTTGTAAGAGGCACATTGGCAGGTAACGAGCGGCGGCGGCGGCTGCGGGTCCCGAGTCCAGCGAGAACAGCAGCGGTAATTGGCACTCTCTCTCTAGCCTTCCTGTTCCAGGGCCTGGGCGCTGCGGTTTGCGCTGTCTAGTCCTGAGTTCTGCTCTTCTTTTCCCCAACCCCCTTTATACTGCCCCGGTGTCCACCCGTGAGGAGCGGGCCGAGCTTTTTTCGCCGGCTTTATGCGTCCTCAGTATGCCCAGGCCCGGGCGCCCTCATTCCTCCCGCGTGCGGGTTGCCTTGTGCTTCTTGCCTACTCCGGTTCTAGTCGGCCCGGCCCCACCTAGCCCCAGGGGGCGCCATCCCTTCCCCCGTTCGGGTTTCTGCCCTGGAGGGTGTGGCTTTCTCTCCCACCTCGGTCCCTTCCTGCCTGTCCGCTGGAGCTCCCGCGCCGCGCTGACGCTCCCCATCCTGACCGTCTCTCCGTTTTCACGCCTGTCGCTCGCTAGTCCTGGGACCGGACCTTTCAGAGCCCAAGTTCTGCGCTCTTTAGCCTTTCCCGGCTTACCCGGAGGCATAGTTCAACTCTACTTCTTTTTATTCTGGAACGTTTTGGTGTCAGATTCTTGGGACTCAGTTTTCTCCTCAGTCCCGCTTCTTGCTATCTGGTTGTGTCATAGTTATTTTCTTCAGTGTAGGTTTAAGAGCGCTTTGTAAACTCAAGCGCTTGCTATTGCAATAAATATTCAGATGTTTTTTCATTAGTGCATTACATCTCGGTTTTCTTTGCCTCTGCATCACTCTCACTTGTCTTACCCACTTTTCCTCTTGGGTTTTCAAACTAATTAATTGCCCAGGCATCTCAAGTGCCACCACTCTAGTCTCATATTCTGGTTCTCTCTAGGAGTTGATCTCATCATCATTCCTGTTATTTCCTGTTTGACATAATCCTGTTTTACTATTATCTCCGTTGGTTATTTTCCTACTTCTATTCAACGTATATGGTTTCCCAAAATTTAGACTTACTTTTTTCAGCACCTGTGTGTCCTAACAATTGAGAGAGCTTTTTAAGGTCTCCAAAAGGTATCTAAAGATAATCTTTTATTTGAAGGTCATGTAATTAACTGTTTGAATGAACCCAGTTCTTTAATATTTCATTTCCATTATGATAGTACTTTTTAAACCAAGATATATGCGAGTAATTAGTATGTTCCTCACTTTTTTGCCATGAAATATGCGTCCTTTTTAGTGTCAATTTTTCTAATAAAGGTGGAAGGAAGATAGACATAATACCTAAACTTTCCTATATACTAGACATTGGATGCCTAGATTGGGATGGTGCCCTTCTTTCTTAAGAAGGAATACATTCCACTCTCTTTAGATGATAGCGTCTTCCAGTACACCAACATCTCTTACACGCTTGCAAAGCCTCTTGGCTAGGGCTATCCTCCCATTGCTGTGAGGCTTTTATTATTAGGCAGAAATGGTTAGTTTCCCACACTAGTCTGCTCGCCTCCAGTGAGTTCCTTCTGATATTTCCTCCTTATGGCTAGTTCACATGTGTGATGAGATTTCTCCCCACCCATCCTGCTTGTTTCCCATTCTTGATTTCCTCTTTTTTGCTTCCTTGTTGCCTCCAACCCTCAATAATTAAGAAACGATTCAGAGAATGGAGGTTTTTGTTAAGATTGAAACATGGCTGGAAATGATGGCATGGGAACGAGGCCATGAGACAGGGTTGTGGTGATTGCCTTCCCTGCCTGTTTCCTGCTGCTCTGGTTTCCTCTGGCCTCTCTCTTTAAATGTGGGCTGGACCAACAGTAGTCACATGGAGGAGCTGCCTTTAGAGCAAGGCTGGAACAACAATAACACCTCTGCTTCCCTTTCCTGGTAACTAACTGGTGCAGCCTGTGCAATGCTCACCAGGAATGTCTCATGGTATTAGCCCCAGTGACTTTTATTGTTCGGGAAGAAATAGTAGAACATGGAAAATAGGTTTACTTAAGTATGTGCTTGTGTCTTGTTGGGAAATGTTTGATATTTCTACTCCCTTAAGTATAAACTACATGTAGAAAGTATAAACCAGTTTTGAAAATTCAAACTGGTCTGAAGTGAAGCCTTCACTTTGTGTTAGTCTTAAAGTGTTGATTCCTCAGTCTTTTTTTTTAAATGTTGATTTCTCGTAACATTTTATTTTTGTTATAAGACACTTTTTTTTTTTTTTTGTCAAAGTGTATTATGAAGGATTAATGCCTCAAGAGAAGCAGTCTGGATGAATTCACAGACTGAAGACCCTCTGCTCTTTATTTCTCTGTGAGGTAACTTGTGGGTCAACAAATACCAGCTCTTGTTAATTTGAGTAAATGGAGTGTCCTTTAAAAGTTGAATGTTATGGCACCTGGAGTGTTGATTGATGAGGTGGCAAATTGCTGATACATTTTTCCACACAAAAAAAGTAGAGATGTACCTTGAAGGGAGACAAAAAGGGAGAAGACTTAAATAGAGAATATCACCATGTAAGCCTGTGGTAGGTTTTGAAATAATTCTGACCTATCAAATAAATATTTAGGAATTGAATCCTTTTTTTCCCCCTTCCTTTTTTTAAGTCCAAGAACTGAATTAGTGTGAGTTTCAATTTTCATATAACTCATTTTCATACTGGAGTTATGAACTAAATTGAATTGGAGCCCATTTAACTATGTGGAATTAATTTAAGAAATTAGGCTTGGATTAACGAGTAGGTATTTCATTTAAGACTAGGCAGTATGCTCTACTTTTAAAAGTTGTAAGGAATGTGATGCTTGTATTTCTCCATTTGGAATGCTAAAAGTAATAGAACACGTATTTGATTGGGTCTAAAACTTTTAAAAGTTTTGTTATGAGAATATTTTCAAAGATTTATAGAGGAGAGAATTTCATTTGGATTTAGACCTGTTGGTAAAACTTTGTTTTTTGCTATTATAGTGTTACGATTAACCTATTTTTAAGTAAGATGTCACATAGGAACTATGTACGTACATATCCAATCCAATATTTAGTGTGATACTATTTACTCAGGTTTTTTTTTTTTTTACATGAAGTCTCAATTTTATCAAGTCAGTCCTAGATATCATACTTGTGAAAACTTTTGGAAGCTCCTAGTTGCTTCTTATTAATGTCTTTCTCCCTCTCTGCCTTCTTTAATTCTCTCCACTCCCTCTCTCCTTTCTCTTTTTCTCTTATTTCTCTTGTTTTCTCTCCATTCTCTTTTTCCCTTCACCTCATACAAAAAGACTCTCAACACTTACTCATTCTCAACTAAAGAGGTTATAGCTCTTATTCTACTTGCCACTATAACATGCTGCTTCCCAAGTAAGTAGATGAAAACTTAAAATATCTTTGCAACCACATGGCTTGGGCAAGGTGTATATAGTGCTGTCTGTTTTGTGTGTGTCTACTCAGCTGGAATGTGTGCTCTTTGAAGGATGGGATTTTTCATTTGATAACAGTGTTTGGCATTGTCACATCATTAAATGAGAATAAGTGGGCTTTAAAAATGCAAGTTTAGCTGAAATAGGGTCTAGAAAAAAATGACTGGCTTTCAGATTGATTGATAAGCCTAACTTTTAAATGTTTTTGAGACTAAACCAGGTGCCCCCTCACCCTCAACTCTGCCTTTTTTCTCAAATTAATTTACAAATTTTTAATTTAGAGTAGGTTTTTGGGTCAGGCTGGTTGGCACTATTTTACCTAAGAAAATACTTTTGAGAAAATTTGAAAAAATTAAAAAAGTAAAAATAACTTATGGTTTCACATTTTAGTATAAATCTTTTTACATAAAATATTTTTTAAAAAGTCAGAGAAAAAGGTGTATGAGGTATAAAAACACATGCAGAGTTTTCAAAAACAAGAATAAAATGATCGACCAAGAAATAAAACATGACTATCTAAAAGCCCCCTGTGTATGTCATCTCCCAAGGCACTCCTTTCCTTCTTACCTAGAGGTAACCAGTACCCTACATTTTGGGTTTATTATTTTTTAGAATAATTTTTACTCCATATATCCATAAACAATATATAGTTTAATATTGCCCATTTAAAATCTTGATCTAAATGGAATTTTATGATTCTTCTGATACTTTGTTCACTCTGACATATTTTAGATTCATCTTCGGTTGATTCTTAACAGCAGTCATTTTCAATGGTACAGTATTCCATTGTGAGGATATACCACATCTTATTCTATTGTGATGGTTGTTTGTCTCATTTCTGGTTTTTTGTTTACAAATTATAGTTGTCCACTTGTGAACATTTGCATGCCCCTGTCATACTAAGACAAACAAACTGATTTCTCAGGACTGTTCATATAACTGGGAGTGGAATTTTGGGCTGTGTATGGGTTATGTGTAACTTTACTAGGTAATTCCAAACTGTTTTCCATGGTGTTGTACAGTCATTCTTAATTAGGCTCCTCATCTGAACCCACAGAACACTAGACCATTGAGTGACTGTTTTCTCAATTCTCCTGAGGACATTACATAACTAGTACTATTATAGGAGTCTAGGAAAGTTTAATTCATATATATAATGGATACCTTAGGCCAGGGGTCCCCAAACCCTGGGCCGTGGACGAGTAGCGGTCCGTGGCTTGTTAGGACCCAAGCCGCACAACTGGAGGTGAGTGGTGGGCCAGCAGCAAGCGAAGAAGCTTCATCTGTTTGCAGCTGCTCCATAGCACTAGCACCACCGCCTCACCTCTACCTCATATCGTCAGGCATTATATTCTCATAGCTCCAGTTCCTGGTGCCAAAAAGGTTGGGAACCGCTGCCTTGGACATTGAAACTTAATTTTCAAGACTGAATACTTAAGAGTTCCACATCCTTGCCAACATTTGATATTGCTTTAATTTTAAGTTTTAGTCAATTCTAGTAGAATGTTTGATATATCTTTTATGAACGTTACAGCTGGATTTTGCTTTGTTAAAACAACCTGCCAACTTCTCTTCTAATTGGAGCATGGAGACCATTCACATTTATTGTAATTATGGATATTTTGGATATGTTTCTGCCATCATAATCTTCTTGCCTGGTCCTTATTGTTTTTCTGTCCCTATTGCAGTTTTGATTCTGTTTTGTTTGGTTTCCTCCAACATTTTAAGATTTTTCAAATCTGTAAACATTGAAAGAGTATAATGAACGTGTGTGTACTTTGTAGAGTCACTTAACATTTCTCCATATTGAATTTTTTTCCCCTCTTTATTTCTCCCACCTTCATCCCTGACCTACAGATGTCTCTCCTTAACAGGTGGAGCGTCTCTTCCCATGCACTTGTGGCATGCACCCTGGCGCACTCGGGGTATGGTCTGGGGCTCCACCTGGGCACAAACCCAAGACTTTCTGTGTGTAAAGTAGATATGCTAACCACTACACTATGGAGCCACCCCCTGCATATTGAATTTTCTCTTTCTATACTACATACATTTTTTTGATGCTAAATGATTTGAAAGTAAAGTGCAAACATCTTCACACGCCTAAATATTTTCTTAGCAAGTATCTCTTTACAGTAAAGAGCTTCTCTTACAAATAACCACTAATATTATCCTACCCAGGAAAATGAATAATTAATAATATAGTATATGTAATGTATAACGTCAGTTTAATATCTGATATAAGTCCACATGCAGATTTTCTCAATTGTGTACAAATGTCTTTTCTAGCCTCCTTTCCTGTCCAATCAGGGCTTCTGATTCCTCCTACTTACATATAGACTGAAATACAATACTGAATGATAATCCATTTCTTAAATGATTTTCTCAGATGTAATCGACAGATCATCTGATAAGCAAGATATAACTACTGCTGTTACTTAGTTCAGATAATTCTTGCCAATGTTGAGTAAATTGTAATTTTTATAGGATAAGTGTAACTTTCTTGGCCTGTTGGAAAGACTGAAAATGTTCTATGTATCCAGTTACTCCTATGCAAATCCCAGATTTTGAAACACGAATGAAAAGTTCTTTTGATGTGTGAGAATGATAAAAACTTTAAATAGTATATTCTCATGGCATTTTATTTCTGTGAAATGCGCAGAAAGGTTAATCCAGATTAGGCCTGAGTGATAGTTTTTTTCTTTTTTTTTGGTCCTTGACATATGCTACTATACAGGTGTTCACTTTAACAAAAATTTGTTGTTGCTACTTGTTAGCAACTGTTAGGTATTAGGAATAGAGATGAATAATGCACTGTTCCTGTTCTCTAGGTGCTTACATTCTAGTGGGAAGACAGACACAGACATGGTGCAGTTAGGAGTCAGGATGCTGTTGGAAATGACAGAGGAAAGCACTGTCAGTTGAGTCCAGATATTGGGCAAGACTTCCTTGAATGGGTGGGAGACTGAGTCTTTCCTGTGTTCCTCCTGTAGGATCAACTATTGCCAAATTTTTCAACTTATATATGTATATTTTTTTGTTAAAACACTTTGAATTTGCTGCTGTTTTAATTACTGTGTTATTGTATCTTTTGTTTGGCCTTGATTGGTAGTTTATTTGTTGCAGCTAGTAAAAGAGAAAGTTATTCTCTTAATGTAAGTTAGTCACATTAATAATTTTCTTTGGGTCAGTTTTTTATATAAACTGATTGAATATTTCAATTTTTTTTTTTTAAATCAAGGTCCCATTTTGTTTTTGTAATTTCCTAGTATAATATCGATTACTTGATGAAATACTTCTTTGAATTGCTGAAGACCAGAAAGCCTCTTGAAAATTCTTAGCTTTGGTACTTCAGTTTATTTTCTACCTTTTAAATTCCTTGTGATTGAGAGTATGAAGGCAACGATGGAAAAATATCCATGTATGTTACAGAACAATCCAGGTGTTGGTTATAGGAACAAAAACCTTGTTGGTTAAAATAGGCCATTTGCTATTTTATTGTCACAGGAGAGTTTTCATTTTTTTAAAGACAATTTGAGCTATTCTAATGCTTATCTCACTTCACTGAAAGATCCTAGCTTTAATGGAATGCAGCTAGCATACCATAAACCAATTTATATACTCTGATAGTCTTAGCCATTGGTGGGACAAAGAAATAACCAGTGGAGTGATAGTTGGCCTGTGGTTATAGGTGTACAGCTCGGTAAATAGTAAAAATAATAGTAAAAATAAATTGTACACCTAAAAAGGATGAACTTTATGGTATTCATTATACTTTAGTAAAGTTATTTAAATTGTTAGAATAAATAGGCAATATTTTGAAATTAACAGTATCAGCAGGGAAAAAAGTTATCAGTGTACGTTAACCTTATAGTTGCTATCAGGATCTAGAGTAAGCATTTGAGATACATTCTTTTGTTTGGTCCTCCTCACAGGCTTGAGAAAGAGTAAAGTACTTGGTTAAGGTAACCTAATCTAGTAACTTTGGGAATCGGGTCTCTGTGAGTTCCAAACCTGTGCTTTTAATCACAGTACCGTACTGCTTTACCTATCTGAAATACTGCTCTCTGGGAATATAGCCAAGTGCTAGCTGGTAAGTCAAACAATGTCCACATTTGTGTCACATAAGGCTTTTGCACTAGGTGTAGAATGAGGGATGGCTATGCAGGGCCCTTGAACTTGTGTGCCTGGTTCCACTGGGCTCATTTATATCTGTTGGGCCCACTTAATATGTTGGGGTTTAGTCAGAGGTTTGATTGGACTTGATTTTTGTGGTTTAAAAAAGAGGCTGCTCTTGCTTTAGTTTTTCATTCTTATTTTACTACCTGTTCTAATCAGCATGGCAAGCTGTTCTCTTCAGTCCTCTGCTAGTTTAGGTGTATCCTATGAGGAGGTCAGGCACACAACACTAAGAGATGGCAATTGATAGCACACCCTGAGGAGAGAGGAAGGCTATAAAATTACACTTAAGAACTCAAGCTGCTATTAAGTAGGGCTGTTAAGTGACTCTAAAATGCCGCAGTTATTGTGGACATCAAGTAGAGAGTAATTGCTTTATACATTGAGGGACAGAAAATGAGAAAATGGAGGATATGTATAGTATGCTGTTGAGAAAACAGTGGCAAGGCAAAAAAGCAGGTGCAATTCGAGGAATTGCATTAGAAGAATGCTTTATAAGTTTTGAGTTCTGGAACACTTGAAAAATATTATTGGTCACTTGGAAAATTTTGGAAGTTTTCAAGTGAGAGATGGCTTTGGATGAATTTCATTGTAGGTGTAGATATCAGGAAATTAGATGTGGGCTTAATCTCTGGAGAGACAGGTCTCTTAAGAGCTTTTGCTTTGAAGTTGGAAATAATGATGCTAGTAGAGTATGGAATTTCTCAGGGAAGAGAATGTGCTCAAGAATTGAACAGTTTTATGTTTCAGGGGTGGGAGAAGGGTGTGATGCTGCCGAGGATTTGAAAATAGAGAACCAGGATGGTACGGTGTGTCTAAGAAGTCAAGGGAAGAAAGTAATGAAATGTGTCAAATGTCAGAGATGGATGAAAGAAAGAGAACAGAAGAAAGATTGGGAAGATTTGCCATTATCCCAAATTAGGAGGTCAGTGGCGACCTGGGAAGTAGCATTTTTTTACTATTGGAATGAGGGGCAGTGGAAACCAGATTGAAAGTTAAGGGGATGTTTAGTGAGGAAATGAAGGCAGCAAGTATATTCTTTTTGAGAAATACAGCTTAAATAGTCGTTGCTTACAAGATAGAACATGCAGTTTCCAAGAATGCTTGGAAGGTAATTCTTCTAAGCCTTTGTTTTTGAGATTAATTTGGATGTATGTGGAGAATCGTTGAGCAGGTTTTTATACACACTTGTGAGAAGGAAAAGGATATGGGATATTTTCTCAATAGTAGTGGTAGGAGATTTCCTTATTAAGGAATTTTGTATTTGGTATTTGAATGAAAACTGGCCTCGTGCATAAGTGACAGGTATGTTAACAAAGTGGACTGAGTGACTGTGTTTTGATGCATTCTTCAGGTAACTGACATTTTTCAAAGTTGCTTTTGGCATGAGTGAAACAATAATAAGGATGTCATTAGAATAAAACAAATATGCTTAAAAAACACTACTCAGGACTTTATATCCTGGACTCATGAGGAAAGTTGAAGAACTGTAATAAAAAACACTGTAGGTCTGAAGTACTTTTAAAAAATTAGTATTTATAGTTTTGGTTTCTAGTAATAGAGATGATATAACTGTCTTGGAATAACTTAATAATATACTAAGCCCTTGTAAATCAGTTGTGAAAATATTTGTGTATTGTAACAATTAAGAACCAAATGGTTCATGCAGAGATGTGAAAAATGAGAACAACTTGAAATATTTTAGGTCATCTGTTTTCAGTAAGAATTAAAGATTTGTAAAGTTTTGTCTGTTGTGAAGGATAGCTGGGATTTACTTGCTTTTAGCAGTAATGTCCAATTTACGAGAGTGGTTAGCAGAGAGGCCACTTTACCCAAAAGCCAAAACAACAAATTAAGGTGATATAATGGATTAAATCTTAAAGGTGATTATGAGTTGAACTAGGTAACATTTTGAGTGGTGGGCATATGGGATATTTCCTGAAGTTCTTTTCACACTTTGGAGATTGGAGATTTTCTTGTGTTGAATATATTGTTAATGGTTTTTCTGTGCTTGAAAATAAGCAAGAGTTAAACTATCATGATTTGGACGTTTTGGCTTAGAGTATCAAGAATCAGATTCTTTTTAATTTTTAAAGAATCAGAGATTCTTGATCATTGTGTTTGGTGGTTGTCTAAAAGAAAAGTTTGGCTTATTGAACTTGTATCCCTATGGATGATGAGATAGCTTAGCCTATAGTTTGACACCTTCCTTCCCCTTTCTTTTTTTAATTAAAAAATTTTTTTTTTCAATTATAGTTGACATTCAATATTATATTAGTTTTGGGTGTACAGCATAGTGGTTAGATATTTATATAACTTTTGAAGTGATCCCCCAATACGCCTAGTACCCACCTGGCACCGTGCATAGTTATTACAATATTGTTATTACAATACATAGGGCTGTATTCCCTATGCTGTAATTTCTTCTCCTTTCTGACTGGGTCTTAGGAAGAGGAAAGAAGCCAAAAGGAGAAGGTGACTTCCCTGCTTTTATTCCTTTTCCTGTGGAGCCTTTGGGACAGAGCAACTAGTGAGAATTTAATTTTGCTCTGATGGCTGTGGAGCTGAAAGGTGGGGGTAGAATTGGAGTGAGGGTGAGAAGACAAAAAATTATAAATATGTCTTAGTCTTTATCACAGACTAAGATTAATGTTGGCATTAAATCTCTTGTTTCAATGACTCTTTGAGACTTGATTCCCTCAAGAGAGTAGGTGGGGAATAATTTAGGTGTATATGGTTGGGGAAGGGCCGAGTTAAACTAGGGCTTAGAGATAAAGAATTTGAGATGACAACATTCAGTTGGCAATTTATTTTTTTGAGAAAAAGTAAGATTTATTGAAAGTACATTTTAGAAGGAGACTGCCCCAGCTAAGGAAGGCTGCAGCCCTGTGGAATTTAGGAGGTAAAGAGATAAGATAGTACTCCCCAAAGGGAGGGGCGGGTTTCCAGCCAGGAACGCTGTAGCAATTAAAAAAGAAAAATTAAAAAATTTTTTTCAGTTGACAATTTATTACCACTTTTTGTCAATACCTAGGAAATAGGCCCTCTTTTATTTTTTTGGTGTCTGTTATAATGCATGCTGTTATTAGTGGATGCTTGCAGGTGGGTTAGGTTGTCTCAGTCACTCAAGCTAACATGTAAGTCATTCTGCAACCTGCTGAAAAATCAAAATGTTTGAGGGCTTACTCTGTATAAGGCTTGGGGTAGAAAGGGCCTCCAAAAAAGACAGTGAAGCAGTGATTAAAAACAATGCGGGTGATTTTAAAATAAATGACAAGGAAAGAACTTGAAAGATTGCATTGTCCTTAGGTTCAGAAATTACTTTTAGAAGGTAGCCATACTATGCTGCCTAGAAGTCATGCAGATACGTAAATGCTGCTGCTTTTGAGACCAAGGATAAAAAACACTGTGATAAGATGAATTTATTTAGGAAAGCAAGTTCATAGGTTTGTCCTGGAGTTAGATTCAGAGCTGTTTCCCACATCATCCATCACATGGCTACAATAACTGATGCAGAATCAGAAAAAGTTAAATCATGATTATTGTACTGTATTTGCTAAGGAAGAGAAGTATGTGTTGCATTTTAGAAGGCATTTATACCAAAAAGGATTGGAACCAAAAATATGTTGGCCTCTAGAGAATTTTATAGTCCCATAATATCTGATTCCTCAGCTAAACATGATAATTGAGGTGCTATAATTATAATGCTACCTTGCTTTTACATAATAGTTTATATGTTAATGTTCAGTGATAAAAGCATGATACATCCATTTCTAGCAGATCCGAGTGGTGCAAAAGAAATAGAAGACACTAGAAGGATATTCACTAAATTGTTAACATTAGTTATTTTGGGGTGGTAGAACTATAGGTGGTGGTTTTATTTTCTTCTTTTTAGTATTTTTTTTTTTGAGCATTGTATAATGACCATATAACTATTACATGGATAAAATAATAAAGGTGAAATTACACTTCGTGCAACTTTCTTATCGTTTGAACCACACAGGATCAAAATTCTCATCTAAGGTTCTTTAGGGCAGTGATTCTCAAACTTTAGTGTGCATCAAGTCTTTAAACAATTTCTGGGTCAGTAAGTCTGAGAATTTGCATTTGTGACTGGTTCTCAGTTGATACTGATACTACTGGTCCAGAGATCATGCTTGAGCTATTGTTCCAGAGTAGAGGTTTGACACTCTAGTTGCACATTAGAAACTTAGAGCATTAAAAAAAATTGAGATGTAATTCATCCTTTTAAATTACACAGTTCAGTGGGTTTTAGTATATTTACGAAGTTGTGCAAACATCACTATTTTTAGAATATTTTCATCACCCTCCAAAAAACCCATTCCCATTAAACAATCACTGTCCATTCTTTCCTCCTCCCAGCCCATGGCAACCACTAATCTACTTTTTTGTCTCTGGATTTGTATATTCTGGACATTACATATAAATGGAATAATACAATATCCATGTAGCCTTTTGTGATTGGCTTCTTTCACTTATGATATAATGTTTTCATAGTTCACCCATTTTGTAGCATGTATGAGAACTTAATTCCTTTGAGTACTTAAATAATACTCCAGTGTATGGTTATACCATGTTTTGTTTATTCATTCATTAGTTGATGGACATTTGGTTGTTTCTACTTTTTGGCTATTATGAGTAATGCTACTATGAACATTCATGTGCACTTCTCTGGGTGAATATGTTTTCATTTCTCTTGGCTATGTGGAATTGTATGGTTATGGTAACTCTATGTTTACCTTTTTAGGAACTGCTTGGAGAACTCTTAAAAACACTATTGGTGTCTGGGTCCTATTTTGAGCAGCTCTGATTTTAATAGGACCTGGCTTCATTTTTTAGAAGTTTCCTAAGTGATTGTATTGTGCAACCAGGGGTGGTGATGGAAGATGATTCACTATTCCAGAGTCATAATCTTTATTTGATGATAAGAATTTCCTGATGTTTGAGATAATATCACTTAACATTTGGACATGGATAGAATGGCACATTTAACTAATGAATATGCTGACAAACCTGGGTCGAGACTTTCTCGTGTTGCATGGAGTGGCAATTTTTCTGGCCTCCTCCTAACTTGTTTTTCTGTCCTTTTGGTTCCTCAGGCCCACTGTACCACCACAGGATCAGAACATGGCAAGAGATAATAGCATCATTATCCAGCACAGGCATACCTCGCTTTATTGTGCTTCACAGTTGTTGCATTTTTTTACAAATTGAAGGCAACACCCTCCATCAGCAAAAAGATTATGACTTGCTTTATTGTGATACTCGCTTTATTATGGTGGTCTGGAGCCAAAACCACAGTATCTCTGAGGTATGCCTGCAATTCCTTGTTGCCAGAACCTGTGAGGAACTTGGAAGGTTTCAGAAATGGAGACTTAAAGAAGAAAGGAAACTGTAGTTGTGCCACTGTGTATGTGGGTGGGTATAAATTCTGGGGGAGCAAGACCAGAGAATAATACATTGGAAGGTGAACAGAATTTGATAGAAATAGAGGAAAAAAAAAAAAAAGCGAGAGAGAGGGATTGTGTTTAAAAAGAATTATTACTGTATTTATGAGAAAGCCATTAATGCTGTGTTGTGGTAAGTGGATGATTTATAGAAATTATTTTAAGCTGGTTACAGTCTGTTTTTTAATTAAAATATTTTTAAATTTAAAAAATAGACCCTTTACTAGTTCTTGTCTATGAAGTAGTAACTCTAATGGAGGTATCATCTTGGTATTATTTGGTGAGTACTTGTTTGAATGTTATGTAAATATAGTACAGTAATCCTATAATTTGATAGGCCTTGTGAAATGGTATCTATTATTGGCCTTTTTTGGAGAGAATGTTGTTAAAGGAGGTTTAGACAGGTCATGAATAATGAGGGGCTTTTCAAGAGTTAGGAGAGCGAAGGATTTAGAGCCAAGAAATTAGTAGAGTAGGAGCAGGACAAATGTATGGAAACAACTGTAGGCAATTAGATATCTTTTCCTTCCTGCCTTTAGTTAACTTGAAATAGAAATGTGAGTATACAGAATTATTTTTGATGTTATATAATGTTCAAGAGTTCACCAGCACTCATCTTTTCCATGGTCATATTATATCTACAGAATAGCAGATAACATTGTGGTTTCTTTGTCAGCCAAACCTGGGTGTGGAGGAGTTCAGCCTTGTCCACCAGCTGCTTGAGGGCTGACCCTGCTCTCAGCAGCTGTGGAGAATAAAAGTATCAGCTTGGTCAGCTCCTGGCATGCAGGGCACAGGCAGTTGAGCTGCATGTAATTGGGTCTCATACTAGAGTTCCTTGGCACTCAAGCTGCCTTACTCTCTCCTGGGTTGGGGATAGATTTTCTCTTCCTGGCTGCTCTGGGCCTCCCAAATCAGTTGCGGTTCTTAATCTAAATCAGTTCTGTTCTCTTCAGGAATGAACAGTGAATTTCCTCTGCAGAAAAAGGTTGAGAATAATGGGTGTTATTAGGAAAATCAAGAACACAGATTGGATGTTAAATAAAAATGAAACAGAACTGGTAACAAAAACATTACAATTTAGAGCCAAAGGGAGCACCTAGGCTGGAAACCTAGGTGAGAGTCTGACTCAGAACCAGATCTTTTGCATTAGATAATGAACTATGCAGGTGATGCTCACAGTAGTTTATGCTGTTTTAAAGAAGAGGAAGCTGAGTTTGGAGTCTATTGTACATCTATAATTGAACAGTTAACCTTGTAGCATAGCATAGTGGTTAAGAGCACAGACTGTGGAACCAGATGACCTGGATTTGAGTCTTAGCTTTACCATTTTACTAGCTGTGAATCTCTGTATGTCTTAGTTTCCTGTCTGTAAAATGGGAGTGATATTTCTATGAATCTCAGAGTGTTATTGGAAAGGTTAATGACTTAGTACAGCATTTCAGTGGTGTCTGGCATGTAGTAAACAGTGTTTGCTGCTATTATCATTATATATTGGATGTAAGCTTTTGGGAATGAGTGAATAAGTCATATAGATGATGTAATGGCTACCTGCCCTTGCCAGTCTAAGATAGCCCCAGCACCATCGGCCTCAGGATTGAGTGAACAGCATCTCTGTGAGCATTCTTGATGGAGATTTGCTTCTTGAACATTAATTGTATATTCTAAGTTTTTAGTGATTGAATTCTTAGCTGAGTAAGTAATTCATGTTAACTGGATTAATTATATATTTTTTTTGAAAAGAATATTTAGTCAGTAGATGAGATACTCTGCACCATTGTGTGAACCTCCTGGTTTTAGAGGTATCTTCCAATGTTGCCACTTTGTGACACTATCTTAAAACCCATTGGTGTTTTCACCAAAATCTTCACAGTTTTCAGCATGTTATCAACAAGTGTTCTGTAACTTTTCAGAATGGTCAAATGTGCCCTTGTTTTTATTTTAGGGTATAATATCACGTGGTTTTTAGTTAGATTTTTTTTTTTATGCCTTAAAGTTAGGGTCATCTTATGAATTTGTGGTATTTGCTTATGTAAGCTTTAATAGACATGCTGGTGGCTGTTAACCATTTCAATTTATTCTAAACTCTGGAATCACTTGAAAATGCAGCTGTTTCACTGAGGCATGTAGTTTAAGTCTCTGTAGTTTAATCAAGTTGGTTTATTCTGCTGGTATACTTTCCTTATATTACAAGTAATTTAGGCCAATCTTGCACTTTAATGTAGGAAACTTTTTATAGTATTTTGCTGATATTGTTTTTAAAGAGGTTAAAAATGTAGTAACAGTTTACACCTTGTCAAAATCTATCACATCTTCAACTTAGTTTGAAGAAGATGAGGTTAAATAGGGTTTTAAAATTTGGTTGGATAGCTCGAAATAACCTGGTGCTTCCTGAAGCTCAAGAACCTGTGACATGTATGAGTTTCTACAGAATTATTTTTAGAATCTCTTGCTCTTGTTTCTATTCTAAGAATTCTCTTGGAACCTGTTCCAGAGTAGTAGAACTCTTGGGAGTGGAGAGTGATAGGGATGATGGAAAACAAGTGTAAACTGAACTCCCATGGTCTGGCAACTGGGTGCTTATTGCAGAAGCATTCCTATTTACTACACAACACTGTTTCCAGAAAAGAGGACATAGAATTTCCTCATATGATAGTATGTTAATTAAAGGTGTTGATTTTTATAGTCTAGTTTCCATACCCTATTCATTTTCACAAATCATTGGTGGTAACAGCTTTTAAAGGTGTTGGTAATTATTTTGCTAATTTATTGTGTTACCTTGATTTATGAATTCACTGTCTCTGGAAGTTTTATATAAAATTAGTATAAGAAAATTTGAACCGTACATCTTGTTAACTTTATGTATTTCCTTAGGTCTATATTTCTAGAAGATTTTAGTAACACTTTTTCCTCCTGTGCTTGCACTGTAAACTCCCAGTTTTATCTCTGGACGTGTTTTGCTTAACATCTTAAGCATTAAAACTTTTTTTTAATGAACAAATTTATCTACTCTGACATTTTCAGTGTTAATGTGGAGAGCTGTATTGACAGAAAATAAGCTTGTCTGAATTTGTTTAGCAAGCACCATTAGAAGTAGATTCTGGGGCCATCATTATTTTTTAAAAGTTCTTTTGCAAGGATTGTATTTGCAATATTTATGCCAATCGCCTTTCATAGTAGCAATTTATGAATATATAACCCAGAGTAGTAAACCTTAATTAAAAGAGAAAAACGATTATTTCAAAAAAATATTTAAACTTAAAGTAAGCAGTGTACTTTTCATGTTTCACAAAGCAGTTATTCTGGTTGAGCCATGGAACTGCAGCCATTATTTATAGTCTAATGGTCAACCTATTCATTATCAAATGCATATTGAGGATTGATGATTGAAATGGAGATATCAGGTGTTAATATTTATACTGAGGCAGTGAATTGGTAAAATTTTAATAGTTTGAAACAAAAAAAGTTTGATTTTCCTGATCAACAAGTGGGGATTCAGGTACATTATATCAGAATGTTTGGTTGTAATACCAAGGCTATAAAGGCTAAGTCTATTGTAAATCACACAACTCAACTTTAGCATCCATTCAACTTAGGTTACATTTTTTTTGTACATGCAGATTTTCATCACCAGATGGCACTCCTGTAAAAAGAAATTCTCATTTTGCTATATTTAATGTACCTAGTTTATTTTCATAAATAGAGGAATAAACACTTCAAAAGATGAGTGAGAAAAGGATTGTGTAATTGAATAAAACAACCGAACTGTTTGGAATCTGTACACATGGTCATGCACTGCTTAGCGACGGACACGTTCTGAGAAATGTCTTGTTAGGGGATTTCATCATTGTGTGCTTACACAAACTTTAGATGATATAGCCTAGGCTACAAGCCTATACAGAATGTTATTCTACTGATTGATTACTATAGGCAGTTGTAACACAATGTTAAGTATTTGTGTGTCTAAACATACCTAAACATAGAAAAGGTACAGTAAAAATCTGGTATAAAAGATAAAAAAATGGCATACCTGTATAGAGTGGATATTTACCACAAATGGAGCTCGCAGGATGAGAAGTTGCTCTGGATGAGTCAGTGAGTGAATGTAAAGGCCTAGGACATTACTATGCTACTGTAGATGTTATAAACACTGTACACTTAGGCTACAGTAAATTAATAAAACATGAGATAAAACCAAGCACAAGAGAAGATGATGCAATCAGGAGATGGTAGACACAGGATGTTTGCCACTCCTGCTAGTGTAATGGCATATTTTACAGCAAACTTTTTATAAGTAGAAAGAATATACTCTAGAATAATGATAAAAGGTATAGTACTGTAAACCAGTAACAGTCGTTTGTTATCATTATCAAGTATTATGTACTATACATAATTGTATGTGCTATACTTTTATACTGTTGGCAGCGCAGATTTGTTTACACCAGCATCACCACAAACATGTGAGTAATGCATCACGCTGTGATAGCACTAGGTGATAGAAAATTTTCAGCTCCATTATAATCTTATGGGACCACTGTTGTATAAACAGTCCATTGTTGACCAAAATGACATTATGGGGTGCATAAATAAACTAAAAATGATTTTTTAAAAGGTTTTAGCTAGGAGCACCACTCAACCAGGTAGATTTTGTTTGGATGCTTACTTTAATACTTAGGATAGAATTAGAGTATTAGTGCTCGAGATGATTTTAACTCCTTTTACTTCAGAAATGCTAATATGTTTTACATTTGTATGATGCTTCACAGTTTAAAAAATGTATTTATTTATGTGTATTCATATCTAAGAACACTAAGAGAAAGCTCTAAAAATAATGCAAAACAATGAACTTTTTTCATATAATACAACTAAAACAAACTCAAACCAACAAAATCTCAAAATTGTTAAACTCAAAAAAGGATGCAGAGTGTATACTCATTGACTGAGAGTCAGATTTAAGTATAGTAAAAAAATTTTAAACCATATTGGGCATATGAGATAATTCTGGTTAATTGACTATTTGCTATTATAGTGTATGTAAAAGGCAGTGCCCTATTATACCTGTGGCTTTTGTCTAGCATTCCAGTTAATAGAGGACCTGTTGAGAAGATAAGTAAATAATATCAGGACAGCTAATGCAGAAAAAACTTATCAAGCTAAAATAAAAAACTTGTCTAACTAAAATAGGTTTCAGAGACATTATTTTCCTTGTGATGCCTGAATTGATATGCTATGGTTAGTCTCCTCTATTTTAAAGTCTTAAAGTTATCTAGAAATGCTAGTATAATGTTATTTCATTAACCTGGAATGTATTAAGAATTTGTAAATAGGGGAACATTGTTCCACATCATATGACTACTTGCTTTGAAATCTTTGTAACTGATTGTTCTAGAAGACAGAATTCCATTTATTGTTCTTTTTGCAATCATTGGCTTTGCTATAATTTGGCCTTTCTTAGGTCATTCTTAATTACTAAAAGTTATCAGCTCCTGCAGCATGTCATTTAATCACATTTATCAAAAGTCTCTTACATTGGCAGCTACTGAGTAGTGAAGGGAACAAAACAAAATGAGTTTCTGGTCTTCACTTGCTTATGATATTAAGGTAGTAAGGCAAGTTAAATATAGAAGAAATAGAGAGTAGATAAGCTAAAATATGAATTGTATATAAGTACTTTACAAGTCAAGGAAAGTTAATATGTAAAAAGCATTTAGAAATATCCTAGAAATCTGTAGCCTGTTTTGGAATATTTTAAATGGACTCTGATGGAAACCTAAGGGCTTGTTAATGTGGTCTCTTATATTTGAATTATTTGCCTTTATACTTCTATGTTATGCCAAAAATTAAAACAATCCTGATACTTTACATTTTAATTTTGCATGTTTATTTTATCAGAACAGATTGGTTTTTTTTTTAAGGTAATGTTTTTGAAGTATATATTACTTTAAAGTTTTATTAAATATTGAGTATGCAGACAGATTATTAATCTTATTTATTTATTTTTTATTTTTTGTGCCTACAGCACCTGGTCTTCCTAGGTGGTCTCCCATCCAAGTACTAACGAGGTCCGACCCTGCTTAGCTTCTGAGATCAGACGGGATTGGACTTGTTCAGGGAGGCATGGCCGTAGACAGAATATTAATCTTAGATATTGATGGCTGTAATATGTATTGTGACTTCAGAAATTTTATAATATGAGAAATGTGTATAATCAATGGTTTGATAATCGTATACATAAATATAAAGAACAAAGCAAAGAATACCCATGTACCATGTCCTAGTTAAGAAAAAAATAGTATCTTCGAAGTTCCTAGGGTGCTACTTCCCCATCTCAGTCTGTGAATTAGGCAAAGTTAGCCTCTAACCAGAATTTGTGTTTATCCTTTCCTTGCTTTTCTTTGTAGTTTTAACACTTATTTTTATAAACAATATATAATTAATTTTGTTTATTGAATATTAATGTAACCACAGTGTATACATTCTTCAATGACTGTGGTTTCTTCTTAAATTTGCCTTAGTTTATGTTTCTGAATTTCTTCCAATATGTATATATGGCCATTATCCATTTTCATTGCTTTATAGTATTCTTAGATGGGAATATATCGAAAACAATGTTTGGATTGTTCCCTTGAATGTACTAGTACCTGTCTTTTGGTGCAGACATGCTAGAGGTATATATATGTGGGGTGGTATATGCCAGAGAATAGAATTGCTAAGTCATAGGGTAATGCCAGATTGCTATACAAAGTAGTTGTATTAGTTTACACTCAAACCAGCAATAGATGAGCGGTTCTTTTTTTCAATTTCTTGCCATCACTTGGTATTATCATGTTTACTAAGCCTGGAAGTTTTGAAATAGCATCTCATTGGCATTTAAACGTGTATTTTATGATTACAAATGAGGTTAAGCATCTTTTAATATATTAGTGGGCTATTTTGTTTCCTGCTATGAAGTTCTGATCACCTCTTGCTGGTTTTTCTTTGGGGTAATTTTCTGTTTCTTTTTGATTCATAATATTTCTTAGTGTAATTTAAATACTAATTCTTGTCAGTGTATGTTGATAAAAATTTCCCCAGTTTGTATTTTCACAAGGTTAGCTGCCTTTTAAGGAAAAGAAGTTTTAAAATTTTAAGTTATTTATTATTCTTTGCAGTTTTTTTGTACTGTTTTACTCTTTTTAAGAAAACTATAACTCTCATAAGTTAAAAATTACTCTCTACAGTGCGAAAAAATGTACCTTATTGTCTTCTGAAATCTGTAATTTTGCTTTTCGTATATCGTTAAAATAACTGAAAATTGATTTTTTAATGTATGGTATAATAAGTATAGTCAACCAGTTCTTTCAACTTTATTTCTTTAAACGTTGACCTTTACTTACTATATGTACTACTGCCATCTCTGTTGGAACTCCTATTCTAATCCATTGGCCAGTTTGTCTATCCCTGTACCAGTGTTATACTGTTGTAATTACTGTAATATTATAATCTTTGAAAGCTGGAAGATCAGTCCTGTCTTTTTTTTTTTTTTTTAACGGAGTGTCTTGGCTATCCTTGCATATTTGCTTCCTCATGTAAATTTTAGAATCTACTTGTAAGGTTTAAGACAATAACACCTTGTTGGAATTTTGATAGGGATTAAGTTGAATCTGCAGTTGAGGGAGAACTACCACTTTTGTTGAGAGAACTTTTAAAACAGGGGTTGTAACAGTTTTTATGTAAAGAGCCAGATAGTAAATATTTTCTGCTTTGCCTTTGTTATGTGTATTCAGTACTGCCATTTTAGTGCAGAAGCAGCCACAGACAGTTTCTTTAGAAATTGATATTTTTTTTTGTTAGCTAGCATATGTACTTAATTTTTATACATTTTTTTGTATCTAGTTTTGCTAAAATTATAATTTATCTGAAGATTCTTTAGGGTTTTCTGTGCACAGTTATTAGGGAAGTGAACTTTTAAAAGTATTTCTTTGTGAGTATGTGTGTTAGTGTTTAGAAAGCATTTGTGGCAGCAACTCTTAGTTTTTGTTGTTTATTTTTGTTGTCTTTTTTAAAAATTAAATTTATTGGGGCGACATTGATGGATAAGATTATATAGCTTTCAAGTGTACAGTTTAATAGTTCATCATATGTGTATTTCATTGTATGTTCACCACCCAAAGTTAAGTTTCTTTTTGTCACCCTATATTTGACTCTTTACCTACTACCCCCCAACCCCTTTTGCCTTTGGCAAGCACCATCCTGTTGTCTGTGGCTATTGAGCTTTTGTTTGTCTTATTTATTTGTTGCTTTCTGTTTTATATTCCACGTATGAGTGAAATTATATGGTATTTTTGTCGTTTAAAAGAAGTGCTTTAGCATTTGATTATTCAGTGTGGTTTTATTCAGTGTGGTTTTTGTTGTAAGTTTATGTAAATACTCTTTTATCAAGTCAAAGAAATATTCCTGTTTCCTAAGAATTTTTATTTTGAGTGAATGTTGAATTTTATCAATACCTTTTCTCTGTTGTGATGCTTATATGATCATTCTTCAATGGGGAGTAGTAGTGTGGTAACATTGCTTTTTATTTTTTAAGGTCCTCATTCCTCTGAATCATACAACTGGAAAGCAGAGTCTTTTTAAAACTCTTGCTGCTTATGGGTGACTCCATTATTTCTGGTTTCAATCCAGGGTGTCGTTATTTGCATTTTGTGTGTTTGTTGGGAAGTACCACTTGCAGATCCAGAACTTTTAACCTTTGCCAGGGGCTGTGGATGCAAAGGTACTGTGGGGATGATAGTGGAGTGCAAGGCTGAGGGAAATAATTTAGTCTTAATGGTTGTTATCTGGGTAGAGATGAGCATAGATACAGAGGTGCTTGCTTGCTTATTATTTACTTATTTACAAATGAATGAATGAATGAATGCCATTTTAATGGACGGTGAAGACTTCTTGAGTTAAGAGATTTTCCTTTCCTTGACCAAAAGAATATTTAGGAAATTGTACCCAAGTGGGTGTTCTTGCTTTACTGCTATCCCTTTGTAAAAATGATTTGTTGCTAAAATGGATTGTTAAAACTTTTTACATGTTCCCTGTAGCCTGAAATGTTATGATCATTCTTTTTTTTTCCTCCCTTTTTAATTCCTCTCCCTCCCCCCCACTTCCACCCCTGACCTATGGATGTTGCTGTTTCCCTTTTTAAGAAGGGCATCTCTGAAGGCGGGGCATCTCCTCCCACTCACAGGGCGTACCTGGGGCGCGGTGCCCCTGGCACACTAGGGGCACCTGGCGCACCGGGGGTATGGTCCGTGGCTCCATCTGGGGTGCGAACCCAGGACCTTCTGCATGTAAAGCAGACATGCTAACCACTACACTGTGGAGCCACCCCTGTTATCATTCTAAATTAAAATTTTCAGCTTGTCATATATTGCCTCTCTCCCTTTTCAACTTTTTAAAAAATGTGATATAGTTCATATTTAGTCACTAGAATTGGATTTCTGTTTTGCTATTTTCCATCTCCTCTCCCGCCCTTTATTTTGAAGCCTCTGTTTTCTGGAGAGGCAAGGTTCCTGCAAGTTCAGATGTCTTGAAGTAGCTCTTGGAGCAATAACAGCCAAGCCAAAATCTTAGTAGGTTTATGAGAGTTCAGAGTGGTGCTTTGAAAAATGCTAGTTTTAGACATAATGGTTTTTCCCATTTAGGACCTTGGCAGCAGAGAGAAATCTGGCTCTTTAAAAAGAGGATCTTGAGAAGGCCGATAATGAGCTTCTAGGCTTTCCTAAGTGGGGAGGAGGAATAGGTTAGTATACAGCCTAAAAATGATGGGTTGGAACAGTTAGGGCAGTGTAGTATGCTTCTTTCCTGGACTTTTCATCCATCTAATCATCTTGTAAGTGAGTGGTAGACAGTTTTACATTCCAATTTTAATTTAATTTTTCAGTATAGTAGGCTCAACATTTAAAAAAGTTTAATAGGAAGTACATTATTGTTTCATGTGCCATATTTAGACCAGTTGATTTAAGCAGATATTTGTAGGTCATAGAGGGTTATTCTATATCCAGTTGATGCTCTTAAATGGGGTTCAGAGGGAAGAATATAGAGATTTTCCCACTAATTATATTCATCTAAAACAGCAGACCTTAAACATTATCATTAGTTGATTGGGTTTATACCATGTCAGCAGATCTTGATGAGAACCATTTTTTCCTAAAAGGACATAGGTAGTATGTTGATTAAATACTAAGTGTAAGTTTATCGAGGATCAGAGTATGTGTTTTCCCTAATTGTTCCTTTGGGAACAAAGCAGGTACCTTTTGTTTTTAGAGAACCCATTAAATAAGTTTGTGAATTCTAAGGTTTTGTTTCATGATCAAATTAGCAGTTATATTGTTAACTTTGCCCTGTCAGAGATACCCTTAAGCTTTAACTATACTTTAGAGCTCTACTAAATTCTTAGAAGCAGGGTTTTTAGCTTGGGCACCCATGGACATTGAGAGGGTGGTGGGGTGGCCCATGGACAGACTTGGGGAGGGGTGTGGAGGATATATATCTTATGAAATTTCAAGCAGAATTTTGTGTAGATACGCATTTTTCTGAAGAGAGGGGCCATAGTTTTCATCAGATTATCTTGAGTTCTTAGTCATCCTAAAGGTAAGAGTCATCGTATTAGTATGAAGCACACCTTTAATGAAAAACATTTTAAAGTGTTATTTTTACCTTTAGTGAGGTTGTGGAATGCAAATCTGGCAGCCAGGAGAGCTGGAGAGCATTCTTTTAGGAAGGGATGTTTTGAAATGAGTATTGAAGCTTAAAGTTTAGGGGAAGACCTCAATATGAGCAGTTCTGCATCTGGTCACGTCATCTATGCCTTGAATAAATGGACTCTTTCTAGTTTAAATTTCAAATCCTTTTAATTTTGTGCAGTATTTCAGCAAGGGATCTATTTATCTTAACTCAGTTCTCCCTTGATTATTCAATTAAATTGTGATCCTGAATTTTTGACATTCCAGTTGTTTTCAGAGTAACATGCGGATTAGTGCCACTAGGTAGATATTCAAGATTTCTGCTTTCAATCGGAATCCTCAGTGTCACTTTTCAGTTTTTTTACTTGTTTTCTATCAGTTTCCTCTCATACTCACCTTAGCAGTTACAGGCCTTTGCCATTTTCTTACACCGCCCCACCCCCCACCCCCCCATCTAGTGGTCACTCTGCAGATGTTTTTGTCTATTTTACTGAAAAGTCAAGACAGCAAACATCTTGTATTAGGCCCTGGAAGAACAAATGTGACAGGACATATAATAATCACTGTCCTCATGGAGCTTACAGTGTATTATTAGACTTGCTCAGAGTACCTCATTCTTGGAAGATTCTACTTTGATGCTTTGTATATCACATCTTGCAAGTACAGTTAGTTTGCGCTCTCTCTTCCTTACTCGCCTTGGCTTTTTTCCTCACCACTGTACTGAAAACATTGGCAGTGGTTACCGGTGATTTCCTCATTGCAGAGTTCCAATGGACATGAGTGTACAAATATCTCTTCGAGACCTTGCTTCCAATATTTTGGGGGTATTACTGGAAGTGGAATTACTTGGATCATATGGTAATTCTGTTTTTAATTTTTTGAGGACCTTCTGTACTGTTTTCCATAGTGGCTGCACCATTTTACATTCCTACAAGAGTTTCAATTTCTTTACATCCTCACCAAAACCTGTTACTTTTTATTTTTTATTATAGTAGCCATCCTAATGTGTTTGTGAAGTGGTATTTTGTTATGTTTGATGACATACTTAGTTATATGCTTAGCACTTAGTAGCTCTTCAGTAAATATTTGTTGAATAAATAAAGTAACATTATATGCACAATTGTTTTTGTCTTGGAAGATTAATTGTTTTTAAGTGGCTTTTGCTGTTAGGTATAGCTTGCTCCTGGCCATCACATTTTGAATTGGATTATTGCCAGGTAAAATCTTGGCTGGATGCAATGCTGTCTTTGGGTTCAAAAGGGAAGAGGCAGATAAAGCTACATGTCGTAATAACTACATATAGTGGTAAAATAATTGCTGGTTAAAATTTGTGGTATTTGAGAGTTTTGTTTAGAATTGCTATAATTGTAAACCTTAGACTTTTAGACTTAGTAAAATTGGCTTAAGAGCTGCCTGGAAAATCTAAAATCTTAATGGGTTGTTTCTTGAGACTGTATTCTAGAGAACCTTTCTTTTATCTCATGTTTCCTCCTTATCTCTGTAGTTTATGCTTGCCTTTTACTGTGGTTTGGGACTTTTGCTTACCATGCCTGCTTTCTTGCAGATTTTCTATTTTGTACATACGTTATTTTGTATATACTGTATATGATGACTTCGGTGAGCAGTGACCGTTCCCGAGGTGCTCGGGAAAAAACACAGATTTCAGCAACACAGGCAGCACAACTACAGAAGCAAGTAGTACAGGTAAGTTTTGGTGGAACTCTTATTTGCCTTGTTTAGAGTTACAGAAATTAAGCATGTATAAATGTCCTTCTCCTTTGTAAAAAACCTCAGGATTTTAAACCTTGTTTTTAAAAAGTAGATAGTATATAATAGGAAAGAGAAAATATCATTGGTTCAGGTACAGTTGGATGTTATTCCTTATTTAATCCTTAACTTTTCCTGCTACCTATTATCATCTAGGCCATCTACTTTTTTAAATTATTAATCTAGGTGTGTTCCTGGAAAATAATATGAAAATCAAAAGTATATATAGAAATGTTATGTTGAAGTGGAGAGAGATCTGAATTATAAGAGAGTTCCAAAAAGCTTCCTTTTCTTTCAAGCATTGTTACCTAGGAAGAGTGTTTTAATCTTAGATGTCTTTTATTTAACAAGATCCATTTGTATAAAATCTTCAATGTTAAATAGTCCCTCCTCAGTTTGTTTATATTATTTTAAATGAAGTGAGACAATCCAAGTAAAATGCTAAGCATAGTACATGGTACAAAATAGAACATTCTGTACATGTTATTCATTAGGTTAGCAAATCTTTTTTCAGAGGCAGTATGGAAGTAAGTAAATAAACCTATGCAGTCCATTATAATTTCAGATTGATTATTTCACTATACTTTGATAGCTAATTATGTGTACTTTTTATAATCATACCCAAGTGCCCTCTTGATATTAAGGGACACAGGGAATGGATTCTACTTAATTGCTGCATTACATTTTAAAATAAATGGTTAGCCTTATATTTTGCTGTCAACAGACATACATCTGTTATTCAGTGCTTGCTCCTCAATACACTTACCCTGATAAGTATTTATTTATAACTCTTCAAGAAAGACTGTCCATTGGATGAATGCTTAATGTTGGTTTCATGAATATAGCTTCTTCTTGAAGAAATTCAAGTTATGAGTAACCATAGATGTAACCCTGCTAATAATAACAGAAATGTAAATTAAAACAAAGATTTTTACAAATTAAGATTCAAAGCGTGGTCTTTTGAAGGAGGGCCTCATAAATGAAATGTCAAGACTGTAAACTATCCCTGTCTCCCACCCAAGTAAAGTCCTTGGACAGATTTCCAGAGAATCAATGTCTCTGGACTGGGAAAGAGAGGGCTCCCTTCCTCCCAAGGGTGGTCACTAAGAGTTTTTCCATGGGCCCTTTGGGGATGGCTCATTTTAATGAATTTGAAAAAAAAACTGCTAACCGAGGTGTGGGAAGGATTCCTAGACCCTTAGATTACTAATTTTTTTAAATAAAAATGTGTGAATTTCTCAAAATAGTATTATGAATTAGTAAAATTTTTCATGTTCATTTATCCATTAATCCCATTCTGGAAAGTATATTCTAAGGAAAAAACTTAAAAGGAATGAGGAAGGCTTTATCCTGTAAGAAGTTTATTGCCCATTTCTAAATGTTCTATGGTAGAGGTGTTCTGAGAAAACCTATTGAAGAAGCAGGATTTAAGAGACAAAACCATGAGCTCTTTTGAATCTGAATAAACCTGGGTTTGGGCCCTGCGTCTGCCACTTTACCAATTAGATGAATTACTTGAATCTCTTTGACCTCAGATTTTTAAAAACATGCTTTGAGAGTTAGAAGAAAATGTTAAAAGTAGTACATATTATTATTCCTGAATATCCTTCATCCAGATTCCCCAGATGTTAAAAGTTTTACCACTTTTACTTTATCCTTTTCTCCCTCCTACAAAGGAGAAACTACACACACCTTTTCCCCTGAACCTCTTGAGAATAAATCGCAGATGTGGTACTTCTCCACTTGTAAATACTTTAGTGTGTACAGTGTTTTTTAAAAAACAAGGACCATCTTTTACGTAAGAGTACAATTATCAAAAAGCAGGAAATCACTTCTGTATTTAATCTCTAGATCATATTTATCTTTTACTGATTGTCCTAATAATATCCTTTTTAGCTAACATTATATTTAGGTGTCAGTTCTCTTTAGTCTCCTTTAATGTGGAAGTTCCTCTGTTTCATGACATTGACATATTTGAAGAATATAGACCAGTTATTTTGTAGAATGCCCTAATTTTGGCTTGTCTGATATTTCGTCATGATTAGGGTTGTGCATTTTTGGTAGAAATAGCCCAGAAGTGATAGTCTGTCCTTAATGCGTCATATCATGATTAACGGAACATAGGTTTGTCCTATATACTTGTGATCATTTTTATCTTTTGGTTAAAGTAGTATTTCTCTAGTACCATGTACAGAGATGAAAATTCTTGTTTTTAAAAATTTTAAGTGGTATATTATATTCTTTGCAGAGGATGGTTTGAAGAATTAGAAATTGCGTAAGGTATAGTCAGGAAGTGATAACCTTTACTCTTATTGCGTATCTTACATAAATTATAAGGTGACTAATAATATTTGAATTCATGATAGAAAATGCCTGGTTTCTGATCAACTGAGAAAGGACACAAAATTATACTTATAGTACAGTACAATTGTTAAGACATTTAAGGAAAAAAAACTAGTAGACTGTATTAAAAATGTTTGCCTTTGTGTGATGGGCATAAGGATGACTTGAAAAAATAATCCTACTTCATCATCATTTTCAAATTTTCTGGGTGAGAGATCAAACAGAAAACATTTGGCTCCACTAGAAAAGCTATCAACACATTCTTTATTGTGAAAGTAGCTTAGCTCAGTATAAGCCAAGTGAATGGAAGAGAGATCCAGAGGAAGAGATTAGTAATGCTTCTTTTCTTGGCAAGACTTTTTTTTTTTCAACTTGACAGTTGTGTGGTATATGTCACTAATGTTTGATGTAGGGAAGGGTGCACTAACCTTGTTTAACTTTGAATTACCAGTTGGTTCTGCTTATTCCTCTGATTTCACAAGCTGTACAGACCTCTTGTCACTTAGAGCTCAGCCTGGCAACTTTCCTACCATACTCTAATTTATGTTTGGCACTTTGTTTATCAGATACTTAATTTTCTTCTTGATTAGGGCAAAGGTAAAAATATTTAAAGTTCTGATTTAAAATGCTTTATATTTCATTAATGTGCTATGCTAGTATTACAATACTGTACTTGTTAAACAGCTGTTAAGTGTATCAGCTGTGCTTTCAGAAGTTATGTCTAGATGATCTATACCCTTTTAGGAATAAAACAGATGATACCACTGAAGAGAAATGCAATAATCAAGTCATATTACTTAAGCCGAAAGAGCTAAGTCCGAATAAATTAGTAATAGTGACTTTACAATTAGAAATGTATGGGTGTGACAGTATCAGAATAAAAATATAGAAATATGTAGAAGCTTCAGACTGTTGGCATGTAGCAAAATGTTGTTATTAATAAGTATTCTGCTTATAATCTTTAGTGAAAGTCTATCAACTTGAGTGTCTTCCTGTTAATATAAGACATTTTAATAGAGTCAAGAGAAGCTTTCTTTGTTTCTGTAACTTGTATTCTCAGGCAGTTTTCAGATTTAAATATTGCTGCCTTTAGAACTCTTACTTGTGACTGTTTATCCACCTTGTTCCATTACTTTTAATTGATCCTACACCCTTTATCAGAAAGATATTACAGCCAAAGCCCCTGACTTTGGTCTATCTTGTATTCTGTGACATTTCTATATACTCTATTTTCTGTCTGAGATGTCTTGAATCAGACTCATTCTTCTAATGCACATAATATAGTATAGTGATTGAGTGTCCACAAGTGGTCTGTGATTCACTTTCTTGAATTTTTTTCCCTTTAATCTTTTTATTTTAGCACTTGTTTAACATTGGTTTCTTTCCTTTCACATTTTCTTTTTGAATTTCCCCAGGGCTGCTTCTGATCTGTCAATTTTCCCCTAACGTTTTGTTATGAAAATGTTGAAATAAAAAAAGTTGAAAGAGTTGTACAGCGAGCACCCATATACTCACAGTTACCTTTTTTGCTGTATTTGCTTTATCACATCCGACTGGCTATCCATTATTCTATCTTATTTTTTGATGCATTTCAAAGTAAATTAAAGACATCTATATGCTCTACCCCTAAATACTTTAGTGTATATTATCATCAATGATAATATTTGTTTAGGTCTCTTTTTTTTTAAGGTGATATTTACACAGGTACATTGTAAGTGTATGAGATCATTTTTTGTTGGATGCACATACCTGTGTAACCTAGTCCTTTATCAAGATATAAAACACCATCCTCATCCCAGAAAGTTCTGCCAGTTTTATTTTGTTTTCGTGGTGCGGACGTCCTGCCTGCTTTAGAGTACTGGTAATTTTCTTTTTGTATTGCCGACTGCTTTCACCTTTGCCCCCAACTCTCATTTCCATGTTTCTGTGTACTCTTTTTTACTTCAGACTCTTACAGTTTTCCCATAATTCTAGTGTGGGCTGTGTTCTCCCAGTTTGCACATGTTGTAGTCACTTTCCTCAGTCTTCAAGTATAAAATGACACACTCAAAAATCTTTAACATTCCTTTCTTCTAATGGCATCCATGCTAGCCTAGACCCACATTATTGTATTCTTAGACTGTTAAAATAGCTTCCTCCCTCACTGGGAGGCAGCATGATTGATATACTAAACACTGTGCGTCCTGGTGGTTAAGAGGCCTGTGCCATTAATACCAGCATAAAAAGCGTGAATAAGTTACTTAGGGGCACAGTACAGAGTTGAACTAGATTACTACCTCTAAGAGCCTTCCCAGCAATAAAATAGAAGCTCTACTTTGTGATTTAGTAATTTTTAAAATAGGAACTTTTGATCTTACAGAAAGCTAATGCTTCATGGATGAACAATTTCATGATGGGTGTTGTCCAGATTGCTGTTGGCCCTATTCTGTATATACTTTTAGTATGTTTTTCTTAAGTTTGCATACATATTGCAAGGGTTTATTTACATTTGGACATTTTCTGTGTGTGTGTGTGTGTGTGTGTACATGTGCTCTCTACTTTAAAACTTTAAGAAATTAGTTTATGCACATATTCTTTCCTTGCCTAACTGCCTGAGGACTTTCCTTATCAAATTGCTGTAATTAGATCCTCCAGTACAAATGGCTAGAACAGACACCCATGTTTTGTTCTTGGTCATATGGGGAAAGCTTTCAGTCATCTTTCAGCATTAAATATGTTGTTAGCTCTGGGTTTTTTGTAGTTGCTTTTATTAGGTTGAGGAAGTTTCTATTTCTAATTTGTTAAGTCTTTTTTTATCATGAAAGGGTGTTGGACCTTATCAGATGCTTTTTCTGGGTCTGTTGAAATGATCATGTGGTTTTATCTGGTGTTCTCCTAACATGGTGTATTACATCCTTTAATTTTGAGATGTTAAAACAACCTTACATTTCTGGGATAAACTTTACTTGGTCGTGGTATATAATCCATTTTGTATGTTGTTGGTTTGCTAGGATTTTGTGGAATATTTTTCATCTGTATTGATAAGAGATATTTTTCTGGTGTGTCTTTTCTTGTAATGTCTTTTCTTTTGGTATCAGGGTAATACTGATAAAATAAAATAATTGTTTCCTTATTTTTTTTGGATGAGTTTATGAAGAATTGGTGATTGGTGTTAATTCTTTCATTGTTTGATAGAACTTACCAGTGAAGCCATCTGGGCCTGGGCTTTTCTTTGTGGGAAGTTTTCTGATGACTGATTCAGCCACTTGTTATACATTTTCAATTTTCCTTGAGTTAATTTCCATAGTTTTTGTCTTTGTCTCTTTTTGTCTAGGTTTTTTAATTTGGTGGCATACATTTGATCATGGTATTCTCTTATAATTATTTTATTCCTCTAAAGTTGGTCATGGTGTCTCCTATTTCATTCTTAATTTTAATAACTTGAGTCTTCTGTTTTCTTGGTTGGTCTAGCTAAAGGTTTGTCAATTGGTTGAACCCTTCACCCCTGCTCCACATTTTGGTTTCTTTGATTTCTCTTATTTTTCTATTCTCTATTTCATTAATTTCTACTGTAGTCTTTATTATTTACTTCTTTAAAAAACTTTTTTTGGAATCACTATTTTGGAATTATTGTAAGATTTGCCAAAAAGTTGGAAAACGATACAAAAAGATCTTCAACATTCACTCAGCTTCCCTTAATATTAGCATTTTACGTCATGTATTGGCAAACTTTTTCTATAAAAGATCACAGCAAATATTTTATGCTCTGCACTCCACACCCAATCTGTTGCATATTCTTTGTTTTTGTTTAACATTTTAAAAATATTAAAACCTTTCTTAGCTTGCACACTGTACAAAATCAGATCCCAGGTTTATGTAGTTTGCCAACGTCTGTTTTACATAACCATTTATTACAACTAAGATGATAGAGAATAATATTGTTAACTAAATATAGACTTTATTTGGGTCTCACTAGTTTTTAAACTGAGGTCCCTTTTCTGTTCCAGAATCCTTTCCAACTGGTTGTCTCCTTAGTCTCTTCTGATCTTCTCTTGTTTTTCATGACCATCACACATTCAAAGAGTATATTTATCATTTTAAAAATAAATAATTGGTTATCTATCATCCTTTAAAGGTGAATAACTAGTATTTAAAAACTATCATTATAAATTTATAGATTTAAACATTTGATGGATTTCAGTTATTTCTAGTTATCCTTTTTGAAGTTCAAATTATCTCATCTTTCACCAGTGTAAGTCTCTTCACGTTGGTTCCTGAGTTGTTTTTTTTTTAAATTTATTTTTAATTGTGGTTGACATAGAATGTTATTAGTTTCAAGTGTGAATTCAACATAGTGATTCAACATTTATATAGCTTATAAAGTGATCAGCACAGTAAGTCTAATAACCGTCTGCCACTATATTTATTATGATATTACTGACTCTATTTCCTATATGTATATTACATTCCCATGACTCTTGAGTCATGAGTCATGGCTCCTGAGTGCTTTTTGACTTGGTCCTAACATCTTTGATAGTTTCTTTATAAATTGATATGACAAGATATTTCAGACTTATCTTGTATACTTCCTGCTTTATACCTAGAATCAGCCATTGTCATAAGGAACCTTTGCATCTTTTAGTGGGAAATGGTATTTAGACATGTCAGTCTGGTAAATGATGTTTATTATTACTGAGTTGGTCATTGTTCGTAGGTCTCTTCAGTGGACAAGGCTCTGAGAACTTTTTTAAGGTAAAATGCCTCATGAGTTAATGTCGATAGTTCAAATTCAGGACTACTTTTATATCACATGTTTATTATCACCTCCACACTGAGAATCCTTGTTCCCTGAGAACTGGAGACGGTAAAATTAGAATATGCCAAAATCACTCTTTTGCTTTATCCCGAGCCCAGCTATTTCTTTAACATTTTAAAAAGAAGTAGGAGAGGCTCTTTTTCCATTCCAGAGGCTTCTATAAATGTTGGCTTGGTTTTATAAAATATTGTGGTCATCAGCAACAGAATTTGACACACTAAATAGAAATGTTTAAATTCTCTCTGCTGGGCTGCAAGGTAGTGCATCATTTTCTGTTTCCGTAAGAATTTTCTGGATTTAGGATTTTAAGCTTTACCTTGAAATCAATTGATAGAACAAATGTCTAATCAAATATTTTCTGCACACTTATTTCAAGGAAAATGCTTAGTTCAATTGTAGTAGCTTTTAAACTCACAACAGCAACATGCAGGATGATCACTCTTGTATACCCGAGGATCTTGGTCTTGATCAGTATTGGTGAACATCATTCAGCAACCAAGAGGCAGGCACTCTGTGTGGACATGGGAAGTGTCTGCAGTCCTATTACATAGCACAGATTGCATAACCATACTTGTTTTTACTGTTTGCTGGCCCATGTGTCCCTACCTGGAACCACTGTCGGCTGTCATTCCATTATTCTATTACATAGCCAGTGTTTTTGATTATCTGGAATAAATTAATCACTCTGCTAGAGTTCAGTAATTTGTCATCATCTTTCTTCTTTGTGACAGTCACTACATGGTTTTTCCCTGTGGCAGTCTTAATACAAGGCCACCTCAATTAATAGCCTTGAAAGCATATTTTATTTGATAAATAGCCCTTATGTGAAAAAATGATAAGGCAACAGCCAGTGCCAGCCTGTAGGACAGATGGGTGTACCCACTGCTTCAGGTACAACTTCTGGGACCCAGTGCACTGAATCAGCCATCAAGCCATCTGGAAGTTGCAGAGATTCCCCACCTCCCTCCTTTTTAAATAGTACTATATCTACATACTTTGTTTATATACCCATTGTATACCATACATTCTCCCTTTGAGACATCATTTACTTTTATTTCTATAATAAGTATATGCTTAATAGTCACCATTAATACTTACATCAACATATCTAGTCATTCTGGTTGTCTAAAGCCAGTGCTGTTGTTGATTACTCAGGAAAGGCTCATGGGAATAATCCCTGTGTTTTTTGGTGCTGGTAACAGTTTATGCCCTTTATACTTGAATATAAAGTCATTTTGTTGGCTATAAATGTTAGGCTCATATTTTCTTCACTTGATTATCTTAAATGCTGTTTTTATTTATTTTTTTGCACAAAGCACTGCTTTTGACATGTTTATTGATACTCTGATTTCTTTCCTGTATTAAGTCTCTTGCCTGTTCTGTCTACATACCCAATGGCTATTTTCATTTTAAGAGTCCAACTCTTTTACTAGGAACATGTCTCAGTGTGGGCTGTTATGAGTTGATATTCTTAAGTATACAGAGTGTTTTCTTTCGCATATTTAAACATTTTATTTGCTTTCCAAACATTTTTCTTAAATTTTAGTTTTAAGCATTTGTACCGTTGTTCTCTTTCTGTCTTTTTCTTCAGAGATTTGTATTATCCGCAGGTTCAGGTTGGGTTGTCTTTTGCCTATATTCAATATTCGGCGCTTTCTTTTCTCACATTCTTTTCATTTCTTTTTTAAAATTTCTTTTTTACTTTAAATATTTTCCCCTTTCACATAAAAGTTTATTTTTGTGTTTCTTTTGATTTAGTTGTCATTTTCATTTTTGAGCTAGGTAAACTTAGATGCATGTTATTATGTCTCATGGTTTTCTTCACGCTCAGTATCTTTCAGTACGTTTTGAAACAGAAGACCATTTTTGTTTTCTAGGCACTTTTTTTGGCATGCTTTCATTGACTATAGGGGTATTATCTTGCTTCTTTTCTTTCTTTTTCTTTTTCTTTTTTTTTTTACAATAACTTTGTATGGAATTTGACCTTTATTTTTCTGTTGCTCATTTTTATGTGAAGTAAGTTTTCTTGGACTTTTAGACAGCGTTTCCAATTTTGGAATGTTTCCTCTTTTTCTATGTAATTATGTTATCTTGCTTTCTGAGATTTCCTAGCTCTGCTCTCTTCCCTCAATTTTGGTCTTTTTTTTTTCCCCCTATGTTTGTGGCTCAGTAATGATTCTACTCCTAGTTGTTTTTTCCTGACAGGAGTCCTAGTTGGTTAGTTTCAAGAGTTTATGATGGTAACTACCCCAACCTCTTGAAACCTTTTGCATTCTGGGCACTTAGCTTACTATTGGAGTTGTCGGAGCCCTACAATGCCAGCTTCTGTTCTCTAGTTGGCTCACTTTACTTTCCAGTGAATACCTCTTAACCACTTGGTTAAGTGGGTTTCATTGACTATAGGGATATTATCCTGCTCTTTATTCTTTTTTTTCTTACAATAACTTTGTATGGGATTTGGCCTTTATTTTTCTCTTGCTCATTTTTATGTAAAATGAGTTTTCTTGGACTTTTAGACAACAATATGGTTCAGAGTGGCTACGTTTTCCTGTTCTTAAACCACTCAGACCACCCCAGTGCTTGCCTCTTCTTACTTCAAGTGGCACAACTTCTATCCGTTGTTGGTTTTTCTTGTTTGTATTTTGGGGTTTGTGAGAGAGATACCTTGTCATCTAGTTTTGTTGTATATTGTTATCCATAGGATTTTGATTTTTTTTATAAAGTTGCAAGAGTAGTTTAGAGAACTCTTATATATACCCCTTATCAGATTTATAACATGCTGCCACTTTTGCTCTGTCATATTTTTTTCATATATATATAGATACACACACACACACACACACACACACACACACACTCGTGCATTATTTATTGTTCTCAACCATTTGGGAGTTTATTAAATATATTTTGCCTTTTACCTTTAAGATTTAAGTGTATTTTCTAAGAACAAGGATGTTCCTTTATACATACAGTTTCACTATCAATTTTTTTTCAGTTTAGCATTGCTACAATGTTATCTATGGTTCATATTCCAGTTTTGTCAGTGTGAGATTTTACTTATTCCAATAATGTCAGTTACTCCAGTAATGTTCGTTATAGCATGTTTGCCCCTTCTAGTGTAGAATCATCACATTGTAGTTATTTGACATCTCTTTAGTCTCCACTAATCTGGAACAGTTCTCAGGCTTTTTTTGTCTTCCATAATATTGGCAGTTTTGAAGAAATATAGGCCAGTTATTATATAAAATGTTCCTCAATTTTATTGTGTCTAACGTTTCTTCATGAGTATATTTAGGTTATAGAACTCTGATTGGAATACTACATAACTGACCTTGAGTATTTTGCAGAGTACCGCTTGTGGAGTCACATAAGGATGTTGATTATGATCATTCATTCCAGGTTTTGCCTATTTTAATTTATTGTTACTGTGTTTTGTCTAGCAACTGAAAAACAAGTTCTGTGGAGACATTTGAGACTATGTGTAAATAGCCTGTTCTTCATAAAACTTCCCCCCTTAAAATTAGCATTTATTGATTATTCTTTTCTGAACTAACCTTTACTCTGTTGGTTGCAAAATGATGTGTAGCTCTTAGTCTTTTTATCATTGCCATATTAGTAAGTACATTTAAAAAAGTTTACCCTTACCAGTGATCTAAGAAATAAAAGTTAAACCAAACAGGAACTGTTTTATTGATTAAATTAGCTTTTTTTTTTTAAGTTGGAAAAATTTGAGGAAGCAGGCTCTTTTGTACTGCTGGGAGTATAAATTTTTGCAGGCTTTGTGCAGAATATTTCTGAGCATATGGTGTGAGATTCCTTCTAACATTCTTCTAGGCATTTATTTCACATGTTTGTATTCTAAGAAAGCTGTCATGGATATATATACAAATTAGGTATAAAATTGATCTCTGTAGTGTTTATGTAGTAATGAAAATCTTGTTAGTAAGTGAAATGCAGGACCTATCCAGTGGATTGTTAGGCAGCCAACAAATATTGTGCTATATTCACAGTAAGGGGGTGTGTGTGTGTTTGTATGTATGTGTGTGGTACCCTACAAAGTAATGTTTAGTATTCTGTTTTTGATATCACAGAAAAATATGTAAGTGCTAAATAAATAGTTTTTGTACTAGATGGTTACCTTAGGGGCTTTTCTTGTGGGATGTGTCAAAATTTTGTAATTTAAGGACATTTACTCGTGGAAAGTAATGAGCATTAGTGTGCTTGGAATGGAGCAAGGCTGAATGAATACGAGTAAGGTACACTTTTTAGGTTTGAGACTCAGAGACTGGAAGATACTAGTATTAGGGAAAGTGGGCAAAAATTAATAATGTAGGTTTTCAGCACCAGGGGCACCAATGGTTTGCTTTCATTAATAGAAGGTTGCCAAACACAAATGTATGGCGGAAAGTGCCATCTTTACAGAGTTCCTTTTCCTCTTTGATTTTCCCCTTTTACCTCATTCAGTTATTTCATGCCTTTGGTCCTTTGGCTGAAGCACTGGGACTTCTCAGTTGGTTATGGGTCAGGGAAATGATTGATGTGCAGGTAGGTATAGTGAGAACGTATGTAAGGTCCTTATATACACTGGGTAGCATTGAGGTGAAGTTGGCAGTATGTGTAGACACAGTTTCTGTATAAACATTTTTCTGGCTGTGATGAAGTAGTTCTGTAGCATTTCAGCTGAGATCACAACAGGCAGGCATGGGTTGGGACGGAGTGATTGGCCATTAGGTTGGAGGAAACGGGTGAAAGCTAGCTGGATCTTGTATAATCACCCACCTACATGGATGTTGAGATTATTTGAAATATATATGTATTTAAAGCAGAGAAGAAAAGTTTTCATTATTAGCTTCTGTGGGGATCATTCAGTAATTTGAACTGTTTAACTTTATTTATGTTGGAACTAGTAACTTTTGAAAAAAATAAACTATTGGAGGAATTTTAGATTTACCAGAGTTGCACAGAGATAGAACAGAGTTCCTGTATACATACCGCTCACCTAGTTTCCCTGTAACCATGGTACCTTTGTCAAAGCTAAGAAATGAAATTGGTATATTCCTATTAACTCGCTGCACAAAAGAGTAACTTTTTAAATGCCTTTTTCCTTTTTTATTGCCAAAAATACCACAGACCGAAACCTCAAAAATTCAGTAATACGATTTTTTAAAAAAAGATTTTGAGTGAAAAAAGCAATTGGAAGAGTTTTCTGCAGAGGTGACTAGTGTTTGAAAGTTTCCTTTTCTTTTTAAGAAATTTTGTTAAAACCATTTTTTAAATTGTGGTTAAAAAAAGAGTAACTTTGAAAATCAGTTTTATTTAGAAAAATAGTCTTTTCAGAAGTGACCATGATACCTTTGTAGAGTTGATAGCAGAGTTTTTTGCTCTTCTGACAGCAAGGCTGGTTCTGAGCCAGCATGCTGGCAGTCCTTTTCAGTGCTTCCTGATCTTTCACTTTCTCTTATGCTGATTATTCCCATCTCCATAGGTGAAAGAAAATTCAGATGAGTCACATGACCAGTGAGGATGAACAAGAACGTTAGGTCATTTGGCCAAGGGACTGGGACCTTTATGCTATTTAATTTGGTACTTATTTACCTTATGGGAACAGGTTGTATGCGTTTGAGAAGTCTCAATTCAGAGTTCTTTTTTTTTTTTTTAGTTAATCAGTATTTCTATTACCATAGTGCTGGAGCCCTTGAGAGCTTTTATCTGTTTGCATCAGATTTCGGCATCTAACTTATATTTTTCATGCTTAAATCTTTAACAATTATATGTACTTTTCAGGCAACAGCTGAACAGATGCGTCTCGCTCAAGTGATCTTTGATAAAAATGATACAGAGTTTGAAGCTAAAGTTAAACAGGTATGTTTCTAGCAAAGATGCTATCATTTTTGTATTTTTATTATGCTTTAAAAATAATTTTACTGAGATTTTAATTTTAAAGTATGCTTCTTGCTTAGTTTCAACTAGTTGTATTTTGAATTTACGATTAAATACCTGGCTAGAATGAAGAAATTGAGTATGTCCCATCTTTTTTGTAGTAGATTCTTTGAGTTACTTATGTTAAAGGTGAACAGTGAGCTAGCCTTTTTGAAAGCACATTGGCATTGTTTATACCTGTGTATAGAAAGTATATTTAGTCTTTGGCAAGTTTTCAGAAAATTTTGTTTAATGTTAAGGAAGAACTGAATTGCTCTTTCAAACGTGGTAATTCCAAACATATGTTGAAAAAACATAAAATTAAATTTTAAGATGATGTCTGCATTTAGAACTTTATTGAGAGGACTTGTTAATAATCTTAATTTCATATTCTTTCCTGATAAGACTTCTTTTCCCTTCAAGATTCTGGAAATCGAGCTATTATAACTCTTACCTCAGTCCAAACCTTGGTAGGGGTGAGGGTATACCAGTAATTGTTCCTTGGAGTGAATGTCCCATAGTGAACTCTTTAGCCCTTTAATGTATAAACTCTTTGTTCTTACTTTTGGTTGCTGTCATCAGACTAATGGTAATATTTTTGGAAGGCCACAGAAAGTACTTATTAAAAATTATAGAACTTATTATTTGGAATGAGATTTATGTACAGTTTGAGACATACTACATATTGCCTTTTATCTGAATAGCATAGCAGATACACAGTAAAAGAGCAGAGTTCAGAGTTAAGTGCTAACTTTACTTCTGTCTCTTAACTAATCCAATCACTAGAGGGATTTTGATATTTTATTAGTCTTAACAATTGCATGTGACAAGTATTGATTTCGTACAGATCACTGATAAAAATCTGATATTATTAGTAGATATCCAAAGACCGAAGCAGTGGAAAGCCCTAGAGCAGCAGTCCCCAATCTTTTTGGCACCAGGGACCAGTGCTTCTATGAGAATTTAATGCCCGATAATCTGAGGCGGTGATGCTAGCACTGGGGAGCGACTGTAAATACAGATGAAGCTCGGCTTGCTTACCTCCTGCTATGCAGCCCGGTCCTTACAGGCCATGTACTGGTACTGGTCTACAGCCCAGGGGCTGGGGACCCTAGAGTGTTTAGAGCTTTTGCTGTGTAGTATTATAGGGAGGAAATGAGAGAATGGCATAGTGCAAAGAGCTGTATTTATGAGAGCAGAAGACCTGGATTCTAGATAAGCTTTGCTATTAGTTTTTTGACCACAGAGAAATCACTTCAAATGTTGAGGTCAAACTATTTTGAACAACAGCTAGTACATGCTAAAATAGTTAAACACAGTTAAAACATAACAGATACTTAAATCATACGTTTGTTAACTAATAATTGAGAACCTGTATTGTGCCTAATCTGTGATTGTTATGATGAAAATGTTAAGTAGCTTAATCTCCTTTGTTAAAGAGAATGCACCAAAGAGATTTCTTTGATTACTTCAAACATAGCACCTTGATGAAGCTGCTTGAGAACATAGCATATCTTGGAATGATTTTTGTGGTAGCTGCAGAATTCTGCTTGTGAGACTTTAGGGTGTTATAACACGTATGTGGAACGTCCTAATCCAAATGTAGGGAACTTTGTCCCTGTGTAAAACAGGTGGACTCAAATTTAGTTCTATGGCCTTGGATACCCAAAATTCTAATCTGATATTTGGTCAGCTCAGAGGAGGGTTGATTTGTAGTTTGACTCTGCCAGTATCGATGAGAAGACTTGGGGTGGCCACAAAAAAAACAAACAGGTAAACCTGTTCTTGGATTGTAAGCTCAGAATCTAGACAAGGCCATCTTTATGTGGAAGGATTGCATAATTTCCGTCTTTATATAGAAGAATCTTAAAATTAATATTAAGTGCCATTTTGTGGTCCTCCTGACCATTTTCTTATAATTTCAACAGCTTATGGAAGTGACAGGAAAAAATCAAGATGAATGCATAGTGGCCCTACATGACTGTAATGGGGATGTGAACAAAGCTATCAATATATTGCTGGAAGGGAATTCAGACACGGTAAGATTATTAATAAGTATTATTAATTGATTTGCAGTGCTAAGATTTGTCTCCAATTCCATATTGCATTTTAAACTTCACCTAATATGGGGGTGGGGGTGGAGGGAATTATGGGTGCCATTCCATATTTGTTTTAAGTTCCAGAAAGAACACTAACCTGAAATGACTGTTTTTGTTATATATGGTTTCTTCATGAAGTTGTAGAATCTGAAGACTCGAAAGAGAACTTGGTCATCTACTCCAGCCTTACACAGTTTCCAAAATTCTCTGGGCCTGTGGACATTTTCACCACCTGAAAAAACTTCTCTTGGCTCCACTGCTCATGTTTCTTCATCTCAATCGTCACCTCTTACTACTCCTTATATCTCTAGACTAACAGAAAACCAGGATTTGCTGGTATATCTATTTGCTTATGTGTGAATATTCTACAGACACATTTTTATGACAGTTTGACAGATATATAAAAGGAGCAAAGTTTTTTATTTTTATTTTTTAGCTTAGTAAAGTTTGAGGACCGTGTAGCCACACTAGAGGTCATCTTTTTTATTTTAGGAAGGATGCAACTAAATAAAGCCACACCGGGCAGTTGTTAGCCCTAATCGTTTGATTCCTATGTGGAGATTGCACAGTATTTCATTTGTATTTTTAAATTGAGGAAACCATTTCAGAGCAGATTAAAACAAATAATGATTTATCTAAAAAGGAGTACAAAGATGAACACACCAAAAAGTGCCTTTTCAGTGTTCAGGTTTAATTAGGTTCTCATTTTCCAGGGATAGGCCGTATTAGGGTCAGGCTATATTAAAATGAACTGCCCTGACAAGCTCAAAAGTAAAATGAATATCTTTTTACTTAATATGGAACAAGGAGAGTGAATATTGTAATTAAATAATTAGATACTTGGGAAAATATTTCACTATTTGAGTATAGCATGTGTGCGTAAAATTCCATGTACAGTAACACTGGTACACATGATAAACTACCAAATAATGTCAATTTGTTGGGAAAATATATCGTGTTAAATGATGAAATAAAATTTTGTATAGCTTTTGTTTGCTGACAGGCATATATTTACTGGGTTTTATAAAATATGGGGAATGTGTGTACCTCATTGCTAATGAATTCATTATAGAATGACTCTCTGTTATTTTCAAAATGAACCGAAGGGCTTAACTTGCCTCTTTATTAAAAACACCAAATAAGTGAAATATTTCCAAGTCATTAATTGGAGGGCCTACTTTCTTTTTTTATGGTAGAGATAGGACAGGAAACTACTTATTGTTGCCATCGCTTTACCTCCAGCAGATTTCATTCCTTTTCCGTGGTAATTGGGTGAATTTTTAAGTCTTAAAAGTCCGGTTCTCTCTCTAGTTTATTGACTTTTAACTTCTCATTTGGGACCAAATCCAAAGGAGATGGTTCTGGGCTGAATGTTACACAAAGAATGTCTCTTTAGTTACCTCTTGAACCTAGAAGTCACATTGTGGTAGCCAAATCTGGCTTGTTTCTTCAAAATCAGAAAATGGCAAATTAGGGCTTGACTATAGACACAAAAGATGTATGCTTGCTTGGAAGTAAGGGGGCTGTGAGGGAAATCCAGAAGCAGAGGGAAAGTACTTTCAAAACCCTGGTTTGTTTAGGATTATTTTCCGGTGCATCTTTTCTTTCACACTGTTTGCCTTGTCTCTTACCTGGTTGCTGTCTGTAGCATCTATGACTAACCAGCTGTAAGGAATATCTTCTCTTGACTAGGGTAGAATTAATTGGAGTGGGGATGCTAGAGAACGTAAACACCTAGGTTTGCTAGGAGCAAGAACATTTCAGTAAGCCATGAAAGCAAACAAATCTTGTTTTATTGGCTAACCTTACTTTGTGCCAACATCTTCTGAAACAAAATTATTACTTTGAAAAATGTCAAGTGGAAATTGTCCATGATATTTTTAAAGATGAATGTCTTTCTCATGTAGAGGTAGCTGTCACAAAAGAAAACATGATCATAGTACTAAATTTTTTGTTTCATTATAATGCATTTTGAGTGACAAAATAGTTTTGAAAAATCATTCCCTTGCATTAATGTAATTAAAAAAAAAAAGCTAATTCGTGTTGAGTAGTTCTTGACAAATACGAAGGTGTAGGAGAGTGATTTTGAATGGCTGGCCTGGAAAGCTGTTTTTCTGATTACTAAATGTGAAGTCTTCTTAGATTTTCTTCAGACCTGTCCTATAAGTAGCAAAATACAGATGACAGAAGTTCCGTTGAGAATTTGTAATTAGTTCACTTTGAAAGCCTGTGTGCATGCTTGTAAGCTATTGTGCAAAATGTGTGATATTCTCTAGCATTTACTGTGATGTTAAACCAATTGCTCCTTAAAGGTCTTTTCCTACTTCTCCTCACAAATAAGTTGTCAGTGTTTGTAGAGTTCACGAGCCAAGACTTGCTTTAGGGTTCTTTTGCTGAATGAAATGGAGTAAGATGTTTTTCTCTCAAATGTCTTACAAAGAAAGTCTGTCCCTTCATAATGATTGAGTACTTTTAGGTCTGGCAGTATAAAGACGTTATACATTATATATGTAGGTACCTTGTGCTGACTCTACTGTGTGTAAATTTTCCAGGACTTGTTGTTAACCTAAGAGGACAGGATTCTATCTTACATAGTTGTCTTGTTTAGTCATGTTAGTGAACGTAATAAATCGAGTTTGTATACTGTGGAGTTATTTACTGGAATAAATAAGCTTTATTGATTTCTCTAATTAAAAAGCAATGCAGAAAAATTAAAAGGTTAAATCAAATTAAACTTCCTCATATAACTACTTTTAACTTTCATATATATATATTAGATAGGCTCTTATTGAACTAAAAATTCCTATTTTATATGCTGTTTGCTGATAGCATGCTTAATTTATATCAATCTCTTGTACACTTGGATCACTCTTAAAATAGCTATATACTGCTCCCTTTATGGATATTCTAGAGTAGATAATCTCTTAGCTAGATATTTAGGGAATTTCCCCCCATTTTATTCTGATTATTGTCTATATATTAATGTTTGCACAATTATCAGATTATTTCCTCTGAATAAAGGCCTGGAAGTAGAATTGTTGGGTCAAAAGCTGTGAACTAAATAAAAATTGGATGCTGTTAACAAGTAGACTTCCAGGAAGGTTAGAATAGATACATTCTTACCAGAATTAAGGATATCTGATTATTCCACTGTAACTAAAAATGTTTTAAATCTGGCCTCTCCCATTTTGGAAATAATTCAGCTATATCTCTTTAATTTTAGTTTGTTAATTTCCAGTGCTTATGTTTATTTGGATATACAATGTTAGTAGTTTGGGGATTGAATCATTTCAACTCTTGTGAAAAAAGATAGATTATGAAAAAGTAAATAGAAACCAAAGTAAATAGAAACAAACAAACAAATAGATTGAATCATTTCAACTCTTGTGAAAGAAGATAGATTATGAAAAAGTAAATAGAAACAAATGGGCCAATTTTGGGATTTCCTAGTAACACCCCCTAATAGCCTACTACTTACATTCACAAGAACATAGTGTCTCATTCTTTCCTCAGCAATTTTTAATATATGGTATGATTTGATTTGGGGTCACCATTAGAGAGGTGGAGAAGGAGGTTATATAAATCATTTGACTTCTCATTGGGACAAGTCTTTGAGGTTGAAATTTAGGGTACTTAATTAAAAAACCTTAAATTTTATTTGTCTAACATTAAAATTTTTTAGATGGTTACTTTGGATAACTGAATAGGGAAAGTTGTATTCCCGAGATTTTAGGGCATTTTATGTAACTTTGTAATCTTTGAGCTAATCTATGTATTTAATAGTTTTAAGGCCCACTACTGAGGTAGGTGGGGGATGGCATATAGTAAGAGCTTGGGGAAATGACACTTTATTTTCAGATCAGCATAGGAAAAGGCTTTCTGGTGAGACAACATATAGTAGTTGTAAATTTAGCTAGTTGCTGTAATCTGTATAGCAAAGGAGCTAAGCAAGACCTTTGCTGTCCTTATCAGAAAGAACTATGTGGAAAAGAAAATGGTAGGCAAGTGAGCTGCAAGGCATGGGTGATTAGGTTTGAAAGATACATGCATGCACCCTTGATAATCTGTACACACTTTCAGTGACCACTCTGAATGACAACTCTTATCTTCGGTAGACCTCATGGGAGACCGTAGGGGGGAAGAAGAAGAATTTTGGAAAAGAAAGTTCAGAAAACAAAGAGAATAGAGAGAAGAGAAATGAGAGGGAAGTGAGTCGTGGACGTGGAAACAGCAATCGGAAGGGAAGAGGTGGCAATCGTGGGAGAGAGTGTAAGTATAGACTTTTTCCCTCAACTTTTTATGATGAAATTTTCATGCATACTGAAAAGATGAAAGAGTTTTCCTATGACTGCCCATAAATCTACTTCCTCAGTGCAACATTCGTTATTATAGTTAACACTTAGAAATGAGCTACAACTAAGTAGTTCATTAGAAGCCTAACTGATGAATTTCATAGCAGCATTGACCTGGGCTGTAGATAGTTAGTTGTGTTGTGTGTTTTAAGACTGCCTTCTGTTGTGAATCAAGCATATCCTCTAATGTTAAAAGAGGTTTTTCATTCACTGATAGATGAAGCTGTTTATTCTTCTTCATGTACAGATACTCATGGTATAGACAAGTGTTAGAATAAGCAGAAAGTTGTGGAAGAAGGAAGATTTTCTCAGTACTTTCCATTCAACTCAAGTTTTGGCATCATTTACCTAAAACAACATATATGATATGCTGTACAGACATACCAAAGTAGCTAAATTATGAACAAATAAAATTTATGTATTTAACATACCACTTTAGAGACTTTTGCTAGGTAATTCCATGGATATTTGTTGAGTGCTTACTATATAGCAGGTACTCTTACAGGCACACAACAATGAATAAAACAAATCTTTGCCCTCCTAAAACTTACCTTTTAATGGAGGTAGAGTGAGATGTAACAATAAAAAAAGTAACATTTTATATTAATATTTTAACAGTGTTATGTAGGGATCGTGCTGTGGGAGTAGGGGGAGGAAGGCAGAGAGATGGGTTTTCTAAGAAGAGGTCTAGCAAATTTAAATAGAGTGACCACTAAGAAAAGCCTCACTGACAACTCATGGGAGTTAAGCCCTGAAAGAGATGAGGTCAGCAAGCTGTGTCAATATGGCTTATAAAATTTCTTTGTTATATAGAATCATTAATGCCAATATAGGATGAGGAGAAAAAAAAGACAGTTGGCATTTTCTGGACAGTATCCTATAAAAACCTGTCTCTAACACTTATATTTCCCCAATAACTCAGTGTTTCCTTGGTGGTGTTATTTTGCTATTCCATGCCTTTTCAGGCCTTAAACCTAACCAATGAGCAAATTTTGTGGTGTATTATATAGTTGAATAACAAAGGTGGTTTTTTGAAGTAAACTTATTTTAGAGGAGGGGAAGTCCAAACAGAAGAAAGAAAAAGTGGTATTTTTTTTTTTTTTTTAAATAGAATTTTTACCTATGAATTAAGTAAGATGTGCTGTCATTCAGTTTTGAGCCACTTTTATTTGGTTTTGTTTTTCCTATGTTTTTGAACTCTGGTTAAATTTTAGCATTTAAAAAAAAAATTTGTTTTTGCCTTTAATAGTTGCCTGGTATGATTATGTGTAAGAGGTACTCTTTTCTTCTGTAGATAGAGGTGAGGAGAATGGAATTGATTGCAATCAAGGGGACAAGCCTTCGGACCGTAGCAAGCGAGCTCGTGGTAGAGGTAAGATAGAATAAGGGGAAAGAAGATGATTGTGATTGAAGAAGCAGACAGTCTGTCGCTATCCTGGGCTCTGACTAAGGCATGACAGTGTACTCTGAACAAATGGTTTTTCTTCTGAAATCTTTTGATTTATTTACTGATGCCTATAAATGAAGTGTTTGGATTTTGTAATTTTGAGGAAACCTATTGGTTGTTTTCAAATGAGCTGAGAAGACACTTTATATAAATAATTTAAAACTTGAAGTTCTGACCAAAATGTCATTATTAATTCTCTTATGTTGGACTTTAACAAATGTGTTTTACTCACTGGTTTTAAAATTAAAATTTACCCATTGATTTCTACCCCCCAGCCTCCCCGTTTTCTGTTAGTGATTATTTCTTTACATTTTATTAATTTGGGATGTCATTAAATCACTTTAAGAATGTAGTTACATATACTTGAGAGTTGCAAATGAATTTTCTCAGGGTTATAAAATGAAGTACATGACGTAATATGCAGACTCTCTTTTGATTCAGTGGAGGAGCTGCCTGAATTGACTGATGTGTTTGATCCATTGTTCAATGCAGTTGTGACTCTTCTTCAAATGAACATTATATAGTGGGAGAAATTTTCATAAATATTAAGTGTAGAAATAGTATAGGTAGTGCAAATACTGTCAACTCCCTTGGCTGTTCATTCATCCAACTATCATTTAGCTTCCACTATATGGGGCAAAGGTAAATGATTTCCAGAAAAAGAGAAAATTGTATACAAACTTGCCAGGCAGAGTTAAAATAATATTGAAATTATCAAATAGATTTTAATTATAATTCCCTTTTCTAACCTTTATTTATTGTGACCAATTTTAAACATAGAAAAAGTGCAGAGAGTAGTTAAATGAACTCCATGGTCCCTTATTCTTATTCAACAATGCTTAAGAATTTTAGCCATGTTTACTTTATATGTCTCTTTCTTCCTTCTTTCTCTGCAGAAATATTTTAAAGTAGATTTTTTTTGGGTCACTTACCCCTAATTACTATGGTAAGCATCTCTGAAAAATGTAGACAGTTTCATATGTAACTGTAATGCTATTTGACACCTAAAAATTGTGGTAAACTTTAGTTATCATCTAATACTCAATGCATACCTAAATTTCCTTGATATTTAAAAAAATGTCTTTTCATCATTGATTTCTTTGAATCAGGATTTAAACAAGATTTATACATTACATATTTTGATTCTCTGTAATCTGGAGTAGTTCTTCCCCATCTTTGCACCTTCACTTTTTTCTCCATAATTGATTTGTCGTCAGAACCATGTGATTTGTCCCATAGAATGTCATGTTTCACACTCTACATTTGTCTTTTTGTTTCTTTGGTGTCATTTAGGTTATTTTTGTAGCCCTCATGTTTACTGTAAATGTAACTTTAAAAATTAAATTCATGCTCACTTTTTAAGATAAGCATGGGTGGTGTTGTGTATCTATATTGCATTGCATCAGAAGGTACTTTTATGTCTTCCTTTTTATTTAGTGATGTTCAGGTTAATGAGTTTTTCATTTTTAGTGAGTTTATCAGTGGGTTTAGAATTAATTTAACTGAAATTTTTAGCATCTTTACTTTGGTTTTTACAGTTTAGTTTTTAAAAGATTTCTCAGAATTTTCCAGATGGGTACTGCGACATAGATAATTCCACATTGTGATTTTCTTTGTGGCAAGAATAGTCTGCTCAGGGGAAGTGTTGGACCTTGCTTTCTCTCTCCAATATTGAGGGCTATAGCTAGGTCTGTCAGCTCTTTTTTTTAGTGAAATGAGTTTTTGTGGTGTTTACGTGTCTTTAGAATTACCTGTTTCTGAAATGTTTTTCTTTCTGTGAGAAATTTAACAAAATTTAACAAAAATAATAGCCAACATTTAACAAAAGAAATTTAACAAAAATAATAGCCGACATTTACGCTAAGTGCTTTTTTTGTAGCAGGATTTTGCTAGTGATTTCCATGCATTTTCTTTTAATTCCTCAGTAAACCCTCTGAGGATTATTGTTGTTCTCATTTTACAGATGAGAGAACTAGATCATTTGGTTAGAGTTTGAAGTAGTTCTGTCTTATTCTGGAACCTGGGTTGTTCAGAGAGACCGAGGGAGGGAGGAGAGAGTCTGAGTTGGTAATAATAGGTGGTTATCTGCCTTGTTGCCTCCTTCCTTTCTCAAGAATGACAAATTCTTTATGTTAGAGGTGGAGGTAAATAAACAGCTTTCCATTATGGAAAAGTGGAAGGACTTAACCAAGTGGGTAGCCTTGAAACCATGTCCACTGGGAATTATTTTTATGGATTGAAAGGAGCCAAACCAAGTAAAATCTAGAAATGATACTGGCTTGCATTAAAATCCCTAATTCAAACATGTTTACTTTTAGAAAGGGTGTAAAGTATTGGGTAAGAGACTTGGATTAACTCTTTATAAACCCACATAGACTTAAAAAAAAAAAAAAATCAGTCTACCCTCCCCCACATATAAATAAACTTTAGTGAGGTATAGTTTTTATATCATAACACCTGTATTTAAATATATTTAATCAGGGCTATTGAAGGTAGTGGTCTGTGTTTGGAGATTTCTTTGAATCAGTATCCAAAGTCTAGCACAGGGCAAGAGGGGAAAAACATTTGTATAGTACCCAGTATGCATAAAAACATAATTATTTTGCTCAGTGAATATTAGTTAAGTCCAGTTTGATAGTAAGTGAATAATGGTGCAGGATTAATAGTTTACATCACATTCATAGTTAAAGAATACACATTCTTTGCTTTCTGCAACATGTTCCTTCCCAGAAGCTGGGTTGTAAGATATTTAATGTCTTAATTTACTCTTCTATAGTGTGTTTGAATTAGCCTTAAAACAGTTGATTGTTCTCTTCCAGTTATTTTTGGTCTATGGGTTAGCAGGCAAATTTTAAAGTGTATTTAAAAAAGAAATACATGCTTTAAAAAGTGTTTGTTAAGGTCCCTGTTGCATTTATTCTTTTCTTTTGACTATACTTGTGGGCTCTTCTTACTGACTTCATATTGACTTTCCCTCAGAACACTAATCTACATCTGTGATTAAATTGCTAAAATTTCAAATTGTTAAAATTTCAGTAAGTCACCCCTTCCCTCCTTAATTTTTGCCTTATCTGCATGGTATTGGTTTTAAAAAAATATGAAACAGCGTGGATTTAATAACCTAACCTGTAATTTTTTGGATAGTATATATAAAGAATTTGATAATTTTTAATATGCAAAAGTCATATAATTTGGGAGTATGTTTTATAGCATGAAAAGTATGAACTCTAGCAAATGAAGTAAAGTTAAATTCTCTTTTATGCCTAGATTTTCTATATTTTTCTCTGAATGTTTGCTGTATATATTTGGAGGATCAAAAATCAATGTGATACTTGTAACAAATAATTTTTCTGTAAGACATTTAAAGTTTGTGGAAAAGTATTTATGAATTGTTTTTGTGAGAAAACTACATCCTTTAGAGGAGGAGAGTAGCAGTTGTGCTTAGTTGTTGTCAATGTCCTGGTGTTTGCTTTTTAGGAACTAAGCCTGGTAGTTGGTGTGAAAACCTTTGGAACATTATAAATGTTGACCATTTAGAGGTACTTGATTATCAAATCATATCATGTTTTGTATACAATATGTGGAATTTAGCTCGCATTTATTAAGTATCCACCGTATGACTGGAAGTGTTCTTGGATGATACTGACTTAATTTTGAGGTTAAAGACCTGTTAGAAATCCATGAGATTTGGAGTGTTCTGGGTAAAGTTCTTTTCATATGCCATGAAATAATTAGTGAAAACTTAAGTATAGTTCTGTGTTTGAGGAGCTTAAACTGCTTACTATTGTGTATATTTAGGAACAAGTTTTATAGTGAAAATTCCAAATTTGCCACTGTCGCTATAGGTATAGAAAAGATGGTAAGGAAGATGGATAGCATCTGTACTCCTTGGTTTTAGGCTTTAGGCCTTGAACTGCCCACCTTGGAAGAAAAGGAAAACAGAAGGTAACAAAAAGAATAGAATGATTTTATTGGCCAATTAATTACTGGAGAAAAGGTATAGCATTTATCATTACATTGGTTTCTTCTTTATAATAATCTTTAATTTTGTTTTTCTCTTTTAAAAGCCCCTGGGCCTTTACTCTGAGCTGCTAGGTGAAAGTAGCTGTTTGTATCAGATAACAGTGTAGAGAAATGGTATATACACAGAAAACAATGTTATTGGTAGCATTACTAGCCAGGGGAATAGGAAAGAACAATTTGTTATCTTGCTAAAATTTACAGTAAATAATGTGTTTTATTTTCAGAAATCTACTTAAGAGGTTTGGCTTGTTTGTCATTAATAACTTGAGTGTAAGAATTAACTGTTTCCGTATCTAGAGAGAGAGATATGTAGTTGATATTGACTTTTTCCAGAGAATTTGCAGGATTTTTGAATTTAGGATATGTATCTTTTTTCTTTTTTTTTTTTTAATTATTATTATTATTTTTTTCCTCCTTAATCTCCTTCCCCCCCGCCCCCCGCCACGGATGTTGCCGTCTCCCTTTTTAAGAATTGGATCTCCGAAGGCAGGGTGTCTCCCCCTACGTGCTCGTGGCATGCACCCAGGGCCTGGCGCCCCCGGCGCATTCAGGGGGCCTGGCGCACCCTGGGTATGGTCCGTGGCTCCACCTGGGGTGCGAACCCAGGACCTTCTGCATGCAAAGCAGACACGCTAACCACTACACTATGACGCCAACTCGATATGTATTTCTTTTATAAATTCCTTTCTTCTGTTTCATGTACATCTTGCTTTCTGGCTCAAGTATGTTGGTTATCATTTAATGATTTCTTAGCAGAATCCCTTTTTAAAAATGTTGGCACTATTAATATTTAACCAATGTTAGTACCATTTGCCACGTGTGCCATTGAAATGAATTCTCTTTTGTTGTAATGGGTCCACTTATCAAGAGCAATTGTGTTTTGGGAAAGTTTGAGATTTTGCTTCTGGCATGTTGTATGTTTGGCTCAAATAAACTAAAAAAAAAATAAATCTATTGTGTTTTTTCTTTTGCTCTCTTCTTTGGTAACAGTGTTCATTATAGCCAAAAAGAAAATATTCTTGAGATACAATTCATATACCATACAATATACCCCATTTATAATTCAGTAATTTTTATTCATAGAATTATGCAGTCATCACCATAATCAATTTCAGGATATTTTCATCACCTCAAAAAGAAACCCTGTAGCCTTTATCAATTCCCAATTCCTCTACCTTCCTCATCCCCCACCCTAGCAATAAACAACCAGTAATCTACTTTCTAGTCTGTATAGATTTGCTTGCCTGTTCTGGACATATCGTAAAAATAGAGTCTTATAGTGGTTTTCTTGTGATTAGCTACTTTCACCTAGCTTAATGTTTTAAAGGTTCATCAGTGTTGTAGCATGTATCAGTACTTCATTCCTTTTTATGGCCAAAGAGCATCCCATTGTATGGATAACATCACAAGTTGTTTTGTTTTGTTTTACAGTGAAGCGTTTTCATTCTCAACCTTTTTGTAGGCTGTGGTAAAAGCTTTGGATGAAGTCTTACCTTTGCTTTTTGACAGTGTTACAGTAGCAGCTATTGATATGCATTATTAAATTCTTCCACTTTCCAGGACATTTCCCTCTATTCCCCTATCTCTGGGAGTAGGGTCAATTTTTAAGGTCATATTTTTAATAGTTTAACTTGAACTGTTGGGTAAGTTAACTATACATGACTAATGTACGTGTTAGTTATATTAGTATGGCTAATATACCCCTCGGAAACTACCTTCCTCTGCGTTTGACTAGTCTCATATACCTCATTTAAGTGGAATCATAAAATATTTGTCCTTTTTTGACTGGCCTATTTCACTTAGCACAAGTCTTCAAGGTTCATCCATATTGTAGCATGTGTCAGAATTTCCTTCTCTTTTAAAGGCTGAATAATATTCCGTTGTATGTATGTATATACCACATTTTGCTTATCCATTCATACATCGATGGACACTTGGGTTGCTTATACCTTTTGGCTGTTGTGAGTAAGGATACTGTGAACATGAGTGTTCAGATACCTCATTCAGACCCTACTTTCAAATTTTCTTAGGTATATGTACAGAAGTGGAATTGCAGGATCATACGGTATTTTTAATTTTGCGGGAGGGAACTGCCATACTGTTTTCCATGGTAACTGTATCATTTTAGATTCCAACCAAACACTACACAAGGGTTTGTTTCTCCATGACCCTTCTAGTGTTATTTTTACTCTCTTTTTTTGATAGTAAGCTGTCATAATGGGAATCAAATTTCCCTAATGAAGAGTGATGTTGAGAATATATGATATGCAAATATTGTATGAGTTGCCTTTGTACTCTGTCGATAGTGTCTTTTGATGTACAACTCTAATGTGTATATTTTTCTTGCCTTTGTCTTTGGTGTCATATCCAAGAAATCATTAACTTGGTGCTCTGAAGCTTTTGTTCTTTATTTTCTTCTAAGAGTTGTGTAGATTTAGCTCTTGCATCTAGAACTGTATTCCACAGTTTAGGATTTTGATTAAGAAAAATTGAAGAGTTGTTGAATAAAAATATTTGTTCTTGCTAGTTCTCTTGCTTGCTGCCATTTTGGTTATTGTCAAAGTCCTCGTATTTAAAATGCTAATTAATAGTATAGTACTTCCAACTTAGCAATTTCCCCTTTCTTTTTCTCATTTCATTTTATAGTAGAGGTGTATGATGTCATGATGTTTGCACTTGCTGGTATTAAAAAACACAGAATATTAAAAATAACCTGCTTGTGTTAAGCTGGTACACACAAATATTATACAAGCAAAATTAAATTCTCTCCTTTTAAATTAATAACCGTGTAGGTGGCTGTGTCAGTAGCGACCAGCAGATTGAGCGCACTGGAGGGAAAGACGGTACTGTTAGGAACAATGACAGTATTGTTTGTGTAAGTGCATTATAGGATGAAGTTGGTAAAATTATAATTGTGTAGGATGTAAATACTATTTTATACTATAATTTTTTAAAGGATTCGGACGTGGCAGAGGGAGAGGGGCAGGAAGATTCTCAACCCAAGGCATGGGGTAAGTCTTAACCACCCTATTTTTGTAGTTAGTACCTTCTCTAGTTTTAAACTCTAAGGTTTTCCTTCCTCTATTCCATATCCATTTTATCGTGGTGAGTCAGATGTTTTCTATACTTAGAAAATAGTAAAAAAGCAAAATAGTACAAATAAAATTGTATCATAATAGGCCTTAGAGCAGAGTTTCTAGCCTTGGCTCTGTTGACATTTTGGATTGGGTGATAGTTTGTTGAGGTGGTGGGGTGTCCTTTACATTGTGTTATGTTTAGCAACATCCCTGACCTCTCCCTACTAGATGCCAGTAGCACCCCTTTTCAAATTGTGACAATCAAAAATGTCTCCAGGCATTGCCACATGTCTTCTGAGAGAGAGGTACACATTTACCCCTAGCTGAAAACCACCGCATAAGTTATGTTAGTAAATCTAGCAGTTGTCTTTGAATGGTACATAAATGCAATGTTTATATAAAAGTGATCATTTTTTCCTGAATTATAATAGTAAAGGGTGATTATACTATGCAAGTGATATAATCAGTTGTTTATTCATTATTTCTTCTTGTTATTTCACTTTTTGCTGCTTCTAAAACATTAGCTCCCCCTGAACTTTTACAAAAACAGCTTTTAAGCATCTTACAGAAGTCATATGTAGATGACAGTCAAGAAGGGAAAGAAATTGGTTCCAAGAAAAGCCCTTTGTCTCTCCATAACTTCAGGGCAGCACTGTTGTGGGTCACTGCTTTCAGGTGGTACCTCCTGCCATCTCTATTTTCTGCCCAAGCTCCCTGTGGACGAAGGATGGAAATACAGGGAACAAACATGTATGTCCAGCCCAGTAGCTTTAAACTATTTTGTGGATTTTGCTGTTTACCTTTAGAAACAGTCTTTTGTGATTGAAAACAAAATTTGTTGGTGATAGCACAATAAAAATTCTATTGTGAAAAATTTAAAGGTAGTATTTAATTCGGCCCTAGTTAGACCTCTGAATCGTGGGATTGCAATGGAAAAAAAAAAAAAGAGATAATGAACAAAATTAAAAAAAAAAAAATTATAACCATTGTTTTTATACAGCAAGGATCATAAAAATCAGTTGTAAAAGATTCAAAGCCAAACTTGGATTCTAACTTGGTAAGAAAAGACTTATTGACTATGTAAGTCTGGGTTTAGTTTTCAGGAGGGCTTTTCAGAGAACCCTCATTTTGCCTAGAATGATCATGTCTCTACACCTGCTTTAGGATGCAGAGGATAGCAACTTAGGGAAATAGGTGTATCATATAAGAGTACATGGAAGGTCCCTAAGCAGCCTTTGTTTTTCAAAAGATCTGTATCCTAATGGCCAGAGAGCTATAATTAAATAGGAGAAGAAGGGTGAAGTTTCTCATGGTGTCTCTAAGAAGGAACAGAATTTGTTTGGGGGAAGATGATGTAAAGTTAATTTTATGACTTGATGATTGCTTCATTTGCCTTTATTCTTTATTTAAAACTCCAGGACGTTTAATCCTGCAGACTATTCAGATTCTCCATCTATAGATGGGTGTGGGACAAAACCACTAGTTTGGGAAACTGCTCAGAATGGTGCACATGAGGGAAGTGGTAAGTGTCTATTCTTGTTGGGGATGTGTTTTAATTGTTTGAATTGTTAATATACATACAAAGATGACATCAAAGTGTGCTGATGGAGAATAATGAAAAACAACCTGCTGTCCTACCTCTGAGACTATTGTTCGCTTGTTCTTAACATTTCCAAAGTCTCTTACTTATAAATCTCCCTAAGGTAAATTTGATTTTTTTCCTTCTGCACTCTGAGGAAGAGGCGGTAATTAATCCAAGTAAATCAGCACAAACCCCCCACTCAAATCTCAGTATGTCAGGGATGTTTTAAAAATTTATTAAAATTTTTTTTTCATATACAGTTGACATTCAATATTATATTAGTTTCAGGTACAGCATAGTGGTTAGACATTGCTGTATCTTATGAAGTGATCCCCCCAATAAATCAAGTACCA
>NW_006438906.1:1349771-1369220 GCF_000325575.1 Pteropus alecto
TGTGTCAGGGATTTATAGAATTTCTTAGGAGAAGAACTTGTTACTGAAAGTAATTACCATTCCTAGTGATAGACACTAAATTTTAACCAGGTAAATGGTAGATGATAGATGGGTTTGGGGCAACAATTGTTTTTTGCGTGTTTTTATGTATCCTGATGTTTTTGGATTATTACTTTTCTGAAATTCATGGGTGGATATTTAGTAATTGGCATGTTTATTTAATAGAGCTCATTGGAGGACATGTTCATGATAATATTTATTAAATACTGTGATTATATTTATAAAGACATAATTTGACACTTCCATATAAGATGAACCCTGGTCAAAAAATGACAATGCCATCATCACAGACACATAGTCAGTGAACTGGAAATCAAAGATACTGTAGAAGATCAACAGAAGTTATAAGTGGTAATTTGAAAAGACTAGTAAAATTGGTAAATGTATTATGGGCCTGATCAAGGGAAGGGGAAGCAGCATAAATAATTGTAGGAATGAGAAAGAGACTATTTATTAATTATTTTAATGATTAATTATAATTAAAAATATAGATATTAAAAGATCATAGGAAGATACTTTATGTCAGTACATTTTGTGCTGACATTTGAAATTATACATTAATCTTACTCTTCAACACAGATATAAAAGTCTTAAACCAAAACCCTGGAAACCAATTCCGTAAGATAGAAAAAGGATCATAAATCATGACTATGTTCAATTTATACCTGGTATTCAAATTTGTTTAACATTTAAAATCAATCAACTCCTAGATATATATCTAAGAGAATAGAAGACTTAGGTCAACATTTAAAATCAGTCAACTCCTAGATACATATCCAAGAGAATAGAAGACTTAGGTCCACACAAATATTCATGGAAACATAACTCAGAATAGCTAAAAAGTGGAAACAAACCAAATGTCCTTCAGTGGTTGAATGGTTAAGTAGAATATGGTATATTATCTATACAATGGAATATTCATTTTTCCATAAAAAGGAATGAAGTACTGATACATGCTGCAGTGTGGATGAACCTTTAAAACATTATGCAAAATGAAAGGAGCCAGCCACAAAAGACCATATAGTTTATATTGTATGATTTCATTTATGTGAAATGTCCAGAGTAGGCAAATTTGTAGAGACAGAAAGTAGATTGGTGGTCGCCGAGGGCTGGAAATGTTCGAGAAAAATAGATACTACTAATGGGTTCAAGATTACTTTTGGAGTGATGAAAATATTCTGGAATAGACAGTCATGATTGTTGCACAGTTTGTGAATATACTAAAAACTACTCAACTGTGTACTTTAAAAGGGTGGATTTTATGCTTTGTGATTTATAGCTCAATAAAAAAGAGTTTTATTCACCCTTTTAACAGAATAAAAGAAAATTCATATTATTTCAATAAGGAAAGCATTTGACAAAACCCAGCACCCATCCCTGATTTTTAAAAAGTTGGGCAAATCTAGAATCCAAAGAAATTTCCTTAATCAAATAAAAGACATCTGTAAAACTTACTGTAAACATTACAGTTAATGTTAATGTGTTGTTTTTTTCTCTGGAACATGATAAAGGGGCTTATTCTCACTGTTTCTATTCACCACTGTACCAGATGTTTTAACCATTGCAATAAGGAATAAAGAAAAGTCAGAGAATTGGAAAAGGAGGAAAAAAACCTTTTGTTTATGATAATGACATAAAAGGATTTCTAGATAAATTAATAAAGGAGTTTTAAAAGGTGCTAGATAGAGGTTGAATAAACAGATGTATATTTCTACAAGCCATCAGCAAAGAAAATGGAAAAAAAAAATGGTAGCCTCAAAAAAAAACAAATAACCTATGAAGAAGTGTAATCATATGCAAGATGACTACCTATGGAAACATAAAATATACAAACTCATGTTAAAATATAAAATTGAGAGAGTCAAGAAGAAATAAGGGAAAGGTATATAATTTTTAATATATTTCAAATCTCACTATTGTGAAGCTTAATTTTTACTGACTCCCTCTTTGGATTTATTGATCCATGGTAGTCTACCACATGAAAATTATTCCCACTGTTTTCCAAGTGAGGTTTATTGAGATGTATTTTATATATAACATTTACCATTTTGTATAGGTGTAAGTAAATTCTAATAAATTCATATAGTTGTGTAAACACTAAAAGCAAGACACTGTGTTTCTATACTACAATGAACAATTGCAAATTGGAATAAAAAAAACCCCAGTACCATTTACAGTTGTATAAAAATGCTAAATACTTGGGTACAAATCTGTCAAAGTATGTGCTGGATTCGTATGTTGGAAAATTTGAAACATGATGAGTAAAATCAAAGCAGACCCCAAAAAAGAAGATACTCAATGTTTTTGAATTGGAAGACTCAATATTATTGAAATGTCATTTCTCCCCAAGTTGATGCATAGGTTCAGTACAAGTTCAATCAAGATTCCAGAGGATTTTTTGTTTAAATTGACAACTTGGTTCTAAAATTTTCATAGAAACGTATAGAAACTAGCATAGCCCAAACAATTTTGAAAAAGAACAATAAAGTTCAAAGACTCACATGCATTCCTCGATTTCAAGAACTTGCTCTGAAGCCGTGGTAATCAAGACTGTGGAACAAAAACATAGAGTGAAATCAATTATATAATTGTAGGTCTAGAAATAAACCCACAGATGCATGGCTAATTGATTTTGGACAAAGGTTCCAAGACAGTTCAGTGCCATACATTATACAAAAAATACAATCTTTTCTTTGTACACACACAAAAAAAAATCACAGGTGGATGGATAATGGCTCTAAATGTATGAAACTCAAAGGCACAACTTCTAGAGAAAACAGAAGCAAATCTAAGTCACCTTGGATTAGGTAAAGATGTAATTATCAGGGGATGTTGGATGAAAGGTAACTTCTTGTAAATCTATAATTATTTCAGAATAAAAAATGAACTGAAGATTTGAACATATGTTTCACAAAGGAAGCTATATGGATGGCGAATAAGCACACAAAAACACCCTCATCTTCATTGGTCATTGGAGAAATACAAATTAGAACCACAGTAGGTTACCACCATGCATCCATTAAAATAGCTTTAAAAGAAAACTGCGAGTACCAAGTGTTTGAAGATGTCAGAATAACTCAAAATCATAAATTCCCAGTGTGAAAGCATAATATAGCATGCACTCTTGACAATCCCAACTTTAGGTTTTTATTGAAGAGGAGTGAAAAACATTCACACACAAACCTGCACATGATGTTTATAGTGGTTTTATTCATAATCACTGATTTTCAAATCAGTTGTCAAAGCATAATTTTGAATTAGTTAATGGTTATTTTTCTTTTTTCGTGTTCCCCCTCTTCCTTCTCCTGTCCTGTTTCCTGTCTCCGCCCCGCCTTCCCCTCATTCTCATTTAGAGTTTCAGATTCCTTGCTGAAAAAACATTTAGATAAGCAAATTATGTGTTTTGCAGAATACAATTAAAGGATGTCTGTTCAGCTGATGGGCTGCTGGCTATTTTTCTAGAGGACTCGCAGAATGGTATTATGGTCTTGTTGAGTTCTGAGTCCAGCCTTAAGTCTTACAGGCTCAGAAACCTGACTCTTGACAGTATAATAGTCATATCCATTCCTTAGAGGCAGACTGACACTAACCAAAGTAGAAAGACTGAAGGATAGTCAGAATGCTTATTTATAAATTTGCTAAAAAATTTATCGATTAAATAGTTTGGAATTCTGTCTTTGACAACAGGGGAGGGAGCTTGGTGAACCTAGGAATGAGAACAAGGGTAGTTGATGCAAATTGAATGTTCAAGGGCCATCTGGCTAATTTATACTTGAGTCACAATATGGATTGCAGTAAATTTCCCTCACCTTGGATGTACAGCATATACTGAGCTTTGATGCTTTCTTTTCTCTGTTAAATTTGCTGACCGGTTTCTCTTCTAATAAATACCTTATTTGTTTTGATATGTTAAAACCTTCCATTTTACATTGATTCACAGAACTGGCATCAAATACCCAAAATGTAGCTCAGGATCTGCCAAACAAAAATTCTTATGGACATAAAGGTATGAATATTTTATTTTAAAAATTTCCTTACTTAAGAATTTTATAAAATGCTTTACTACAATATATTTCATTTTTATCAGAGCTAGGTAATTCATCACATAAATGTTTGTAATCTATATTTTTACAGCTATTTGACAAAATAATTATCAGCTTTTGATTATAGAAAGTGTTTTTCAGGTTGGCTTTCAAGGCATCACAGATTTTTGCCACCATTTTCCTTTATCCTACATGGCTGCCTTACATATGCTTTTGATAAGAGGACTAACATCAAGTTAAATTGAACATAAAGCATACATCTCAAAGTTATTGTTTTAAACAAAATAAATGAATGTCATTGAAGTTTTCATATATGTTTGAGGTGTAGGTGTATAGGCCTGTAATGGGGACCAAGCTTTTACTATAAAATTTTAATATTCCAGAATAGGATTAGGACCTGACCTTGTATTCTTCTATATCTAAGGTCTGATATTTTTTATAGTCTATATATCTAGGGTAGGTTACTGTGACATCTTGGTCCTGGCTTCTGACATGTGGCTTTCCCTTCTGTTGCCTGCCATACCACTTTACTGTGTTGTACTTCTGCTTACAACTAAGTACATACGTTGTCTTCTGCCTGCTTTTAAATGTATTCAGAGTCTCACCCTATTCTGCATGTCTAAATTTGTATTATAATTATTTTTATAATATTTTTCTCTAAGTGGTAGGCTAGTCTCTTTACATATCATGTATTAGAAACTATGTTTTACCTTAATACTATTGAATTGTACACTTAAAAATTAAAATAGTAAATTTTATGTTATGGTATTTTACCAGAACTTAAAATTTTTTGGGGAAAAAAAAGTATGATTTAAACTTTAGGATGCTTTTAATATTTTATATATAGATTTTTGTAAAGTCTCATTATTGTTTCTCTTCCCTGGAATATCCCTTATATATCTGTCTCTTCTGCTATTTTTCACCCTTTAAGTTTTTTTCTGTGCGTCATCTAATCCCATAAGCTTTTTCTTAAACATTCTAGCTTTCATTAACTTCATTCTCCAAATTTCCAGTGCATTAACCAGCTTCATGTAACTTATCATTCAGTAATATACTGCCTTAATCACTCACAAAATTTTTAATTGTCTTTCTAATGAGATATGACTTTGGTACCTAGCATCATGCTTAATGTGTAGGTTTTTAACCTAGTATTGACTGGTTGATTGATGAAGGAGTCCTAAGGAAAATTCTACCATAAATGGTTTCCTATTATGATTTTTGAGGCTTCGAAATTGTTCTCTATGTTTTGATTAGAAACTCCTTATGTCAAACCTTCATTTTGTAGAATTTGTCAATCTTTAGAGTACTGTGTTCTATGATATATTTGACATGAGCATAAGGTAGATTGGATGGAGGTGGTACCAAGAACACTATGTACTAGCCATAGTTTGAAATTAGTTCAGTTGTGGACATTTAAAACTATACATGTACTTAGAGGTAAGTCTGGAAGGAAATACATTAAAATACTGGAGATTATGTATTAGTACTTAAAAGAAAGTCACATTGTAGAAAGACGATCAGAGTGAAAGGTAGGTGGCTGGCTTGCCTTAGATTCATTTAGATTCATGTACGGTGTGCTAAGGCCTGTGCAGAGGTCTAGAGAACAAGGTTCCAGTACTGATTTCTAACAGACACTAAGTGTGCCTTGTGTTTTTTCATTTTTTCTACTTTTAAGAAAATCTGATACTTCAAAGACATATTTTATGACATTTCTGGAGAAATTATGGAAACCATTTAAAAGTATGAGTGAGCCAATACAGAGAATTGGAGTGCTAGTTCAAATATTAAAATCTTTCTCTATCAAGCCTTACTATTACAATTGACCCTTGAACAACACAAAGGTTAGAGGTGCACGGACTACCAGCATGGTCGAAAATCTCTGTATAACTTAAGAAGGTCCTCAACATATGCAGATTCCCAATAGAAGACTAGAAAATCAGCTGACTGCTGAATAGTATGAGTCTGAACTTCATGAGTTCACTTAACATGCTTTGTTCAAGGGTTAATGGATAGCTGTAATTGAAAGCCACAGAAGAGCAGGGAATGCACCTACCCATGTTCTTCCTTCCTATAACACATATGCCCTGTGATCCACAATAATAGATGAGATCTCTAAGTGATGTGCGTAGGTTTCTCACATAGGGAATGTTTTCAGGTTTGAAACATCTTCCTTTTGTAGCCACATAATAGCATATCTTAGGTGGTATTTTACAGGAAGCCATGCTCCATAAATTTATAGATTCTACATTTGCTCGCCATAATCAGTCCTAAATTTGGGACATCCTGTTGCAAGCATTCTATAAGACTCTTTCCTAGGTAATACCATCAGTTTATTTATGAGGTGGTTATGAGGTTATTGACATGATTCCAAGAGAATTAGATCTGGTCACCTGCCTTTTTTTCTTAGGAATATGTCCCTCCTTTTCTTCCCCTTCTTTCCCCACACAACCTCATTGTAGTCAGATGCTCAACTCATTTCTTCCCATTGAAGGAACTGAAAACATTCACAATTCCATTTCCTGGGGGTGGTTATAGTTAATATTTTGGTGTATTAAAAATCATTTTCTCTGGGTGTGTGTTTGCATGTATGCTTTAAAATAGTGGGCGTATACTTATATAGGATCTCTAAGTGCTAAAGTCAGCATTTTTGAACAACAGTGCTTAACTGTTTTATAGATGATGGTCCTCTGAGAACTGTTTGAGCACATCCTCTGTACCTGCTCATCAGGATTTATAGCACTAGACTTGTTATGAGCTTGACTTATGTGTTCAGCTTTGCTGGAGACCTATTAGGGAACCATGCAGTGGAGCTAATATTTTATTAAAAAGGATGCTTCCCTAATTTAATAATTCAGTAATCCACCTAAAAGATCCAAGGCAGACCTACTTTTACTGAATTCTGTTTTGTTTTAAATTTTATATATAAGGAATGATCTCATTGTTTAATGTATATATTGGTGTTATTCCTATACTTTTATTTATGGCAGAATTGCCCGGATATGATCTACACTGAAGCAGAATCAATTTGAGACATTGCTTTGAGTTTATGTGCATAGTACCTAGCTAAATTGCATTTGAAAACATGACAGATTTTATTGAGACTAGATTAAGAGCTTCGTGTTTCTTGGATTGTAAACTAAATTGCTAATGAGATACATGATATGTTTTGTGCAGTACCCAATAGAGAATTATTTGGAATAAGATGATATTTGACTTTGTCGTGTAAGCTGTGATTGTTGTCAACAGGGGCCTGGAAGAATTCTGTGGAAGAGTGGACAACAGAAGACTGGACTGAAGATGTAAGTGTTTAGTATCAGATGAGACCTATCTTTCTTTTGGCTTCTGGTAGTAGGGGCATGTGTATTTTAAGAAAAGCCTGAGATACTTTATGGATATTCATGGTACCTTTTTAGACATCTGTGATTACCCTGTTGTTGTTGTTTTTCCCCTCTAATCAAATGCTTTCCAGAAGTTGGCGTTTTGAGATTTTTAAGGAACTTAGTTTAAAGTGTCCATTTAAAAATTGCCAGGTGTTAAATAGGATTGAAATAATTTTTTAGCTTATCTTTTTGTTGTTGTTGTTGTTTGTTTGTTTATTTTTGGCCTGATAACCAAGTGATGCTATTGCCCTGGTCTGTGAACTATTAATTATTCTTTATAACACTTTTATTAAAGGAGAGAGTAGAGTCTATGTGTTTTGGGTCACAGTTGAAATTAACCTAAATAAATCATTCTGGTTCTAGGCCTGACTTCTTCCCTTTTCAACTAGGCTGGCTCTTTTTTTGGTATTCATTTATTCCACTGATATTTTTGAGTCTACTATACTAGCTTCTGGGTAGTGTTGATTTATTAGTTATAGATTCACCATAAGATATTCTTGGATAAAAATATTTAACTTGAGAAAGTAAAACTGAACTGTCTCTTTTCTTGGTATTCATTTATTCCACTGATATTTTTGAGTCTACTATACTAGCTTCTGGGTAGTGTTGATTTATTAGTTATAGGTTCACCATAAGATTCTTGAATAAAAATATTTAACTTGAGAAAGTAAAAGTAACTGAACTAGCACTATATTATACATATTTTATACCATTTTGTTATTTGACTCTCAAGGACCAGTACCAGATGTATGTACATGATAGAGAGTTACAGCAGACACTGGGAGGGAGAGAATAAAGAGATTAGAGATATTGACCTTCAAACACATATATTGACCCAGACTGAAATTTTTTTGGATATTTTTTTTTTTCTCATCTCATTTTATAGTCAAAAGTATATAAAAAAACAAGCTGCATTTATGCTTCTTTTCTTTTTTAAGAGTATTACATCTGACTTGTTAGGGAGTGAGCTGAGTAGGAAGGAGAATAGATATCCTCATTTGATTGGGATTTAGAAAATTTAGGGTATATTTTCATTTCTGTCACATACTAACTGTAAGTCCTTGGGGTATGATGTCACCAGGCTCTGAAAAGCTTTATATCTCTTTGCTGTTGTCTGGGTCATAGACAGGGTAGAAAATCAGCAGGGAGTCAGAAGGGAAAAGGAGTGTATTCAAATTCTAACCTGGTTGACTGTTGACATTGGAAGAGCCATCTTTCCTCTCTGAGCCTCCTATTTTCATCTATGTAATGAATATAGCTGTCTTGCCTGACTCATGGGGTTTTTCTCTGGGTCAGATGAGGTCTTATGATATAAGTCAGCTAACAAGCAGTTCAAATGTATGTACATACAGAGATTAATATTCTGCTGCATAGACCATATCGTATCACAATGTAATTTATAATTACTGAAAAGAATTAGCACAGAGAATTTGGTCGTCTTTTCTCAGGAGTTATCAAAAAAAAATTTTGCAGGTTTTCTGAGTCGATACAAGGTAATGGTAATTGAAAGGTGTGTAATCTAAAATGCAAATTCTAAATTCCTTCTAGAGCTTAGAACAATAACTATTCACTTTTCCCTTCCCCTCCCCTTTTTTAAAGAAAGAAGGAAGCAGTCTAATTTTCTTTATTGTGTCAGTGATTAATGTGGTTCTTATTTACCTTGAACTTAATAATGTTTTGAAGGCTTTAGATCTACTCTATCACTGCTTTTTGTTGAAAAAAGGAATTATATCTTTATTGCTTCTCTCTTTGTCCTAACTCTGTTTAATCTGTAGCATTCTTTAAGGCAAAAATGGATTCCTTGGGACTCTTAAGATACTACTTGGGAACAGAGTTCAGCATTAAACCCTTGTTGAAATAAAAATCAATTCAGCACTTTTTGTTTTTACGGAAAATGAACACCTACTGTCTGCTCTGCCTCTGCTGAATATTAATGTCTGAGAAAATCTGAATTTATAGGGTGTGTCAGAGTTCTGAGACATTTAAAATTGATAAGAGCTAAAACAGTCTTTGAATAGCATTTTCACTACTTTCTTACATTATCTTATTAGATTAACATTTATCAGCCTTTAAAAATCCCATGCCCTACTTTGATAATGTAAAGAGCCTACCTTTCTTTCAATGATGTCAGTTGAGGTTTCAAAAAATTTTATCCTGTGTGCCTTAAAAGTGCTTTTAAAACAATATGTGTGAATCTCAGAATATTATGTTGAGTGAAAGAAGCCAAAAAAGGTTGCATATTTTAAAGTTCCACTTAAAATTTTAGAAAATACAACCTAATTTGTAGTGACAGAAGGTACATTTGTTGTTACCTGGAGATGAAGGTGAGTGGTGGGAGGGATTGATTACCCAGGGACAGGAGCAAACTTTCGGGATAATAGGTATGTTCACTGTCTTGAATTGGTGATGGCTACATGGGAGTATGCATCTGAGAAAACTCATTTAATTATTCAGGTTGAATATTTCCAGTTTATTGAATGTATTATACCTCAATAGATTTATTTGTATGAAAACAAAGAAACCTATAACTTAAAAGGAAATGGAGATTACTCATAAATGAAATACTAAAACCATCTGTCTGTGGGGAAAGAAAACATCAATTTTTTGGCTTTTCTAACTTCCCTGTTTCTTTTCGGCATTTATGGAGACACTAGTGGTGGTTTTTTAAAATATTTTTTTGGCCTCACCCTTGGTGGTGGTTTTGTTGATATTCTCATTTTGTATAATGTCAATTAGAGTAGTGAGACTGGGACTTGAACCCTAGTCTCACTACTTCACTGTGTTGTTTCCCTGATGTAAAATCCTTATTGTAGGCTTATCAATCTAAAATTACTTTCATCTTATAAAAATTACTCGTCATAATCACCAGTGTATTTTCTTTCCTTTAGACCACCTTTTGGGTGAACTAAAGAATTCATCAGTACTAATGAGAGTACCGGTGACTAAAAATTGTCAGGAATTTGCTGTTTTTAATTTTATGTTATATAAAATAAGATTAAAATATTTTTTCATCCCTTTCATATAGCTTTCTGAAACAAAGGTCTTCACTGCCTCTTCTGTTCCACCAGAGAATCCTGTCACACCTGGGCAAAGGTAAACACTTTTTGCCACTTTTTGTTTGTTATTCAAAGCACAATTGAAATTTATTGCCTCAAAAAAATTGTTTGGTACTTTGTTCTCTTTTTATTTTTTTTTCTCTTATTGCATCTCTCTGTTCTCTTCTCTTTCTAAGACTTTATTTTATCCCTAACCTGACAGAGCCTCCATCATTTCCTAATTGGTTGTATCCACTGATGAATTAAAATAGGAATTATGTTTGTGACTTGTTTAATGGTTCTTTTTTACTTTTGTAAAGATGTTTTTGACAGATTAACTTAATAAAAAATATTCTTTAGTTTTTTCATATAATACCATTTATTTAGATCTTCTCAGGCTAATATACATTTCTATCAGTTTTAATCTAGTAATATAGTTCACAAAAAAGGAAGGAGCTTTTTGGGTAATAGAAATGTTGTTAGAATGTATACAGAACTGCATTATTGAAAAGCATTTATTTATATCCCAATTTTCACAATAACTGAAAACCTTTGTGGTTTCAAAATGCAGTGATCTAGAAGGATAAAAGCCTTGATATATATCACACACGAGAATTGAAAGCAATTTCGAACCTAACGTGCTTAATTTCATGCTAAATGAGATGGTTATAAGACTTTGTTACAAGGAAATAAAAATGATCAAAGGTCATGTTTTGCAATATATATTGTTTTGTGAATTGCCCAGAATTTCTTGTTAAATGGATATAACTTCTTTATTGTAGCTGTTACTCAGTGAATTTGATAGAATCATTTTCATTTTTTAAAAAGTATGAAGACTCTTAGTGATTATTTTTCAGAAGACAGTTCTATAGTATTTTTCATGCATATCTCCTATCAATCTTTTGGAATAGAATTTGCTGTTTTTTGTAGTAATGCAACTTTTTTGGGATGGGTCATATGTAATATAATTACCCTGGATCTGTATCCCTAAAGTTAGGATATCATAAAGTAGAATATTACCTTGGGATCTAAAATACTAGTCTTGGACTTCGGTCTAGTTATGGGAAAGTAAAAGTGGTGGTGCATAGGGAGAGGAACTCAGGCCCAGAAACTTTGCTCTGTATTAGGAGTGAGTCTTGAATTATTTCCCTTCTCAGAATCTGCCTCACTGGTGTGGTGAAAGTTGCAGTTAAGAGAACTGATTGGTAACTGGCCCTGTAGGTCCTGTGGAGAAGAGTTAGTAGCTAACTCACATGTCAGGTAGTATATACATTTGGAAGATCATTTCTTCCTCATGCTTTCAGGTTTTTAGGTCATGGCTCACAGATTAGAATATCTGTCTTTCTGGGAGCATTACAAGTGTTCTAGTTAACAGTATGTTAATATATTGTGCATTTTTTCTTAAAATTTAAGAATGAAAATTATATGAGATTTATATAAGCTTAAATATATTATTGGATGGAATGCAGAGCTTACAGGAACACTTATAGTAAATGTGAAACTGCTTGAATTGTCTACTATGCCTGTGGTCCTCATTCCCCCAAAATATGAGTTTGCTCTCCTTAAGGGAAGTTTGAGACACTGGTTCCAATAAGAGGGGCAAAATATTCTAAAGGAAATGAGCTACATGTCAGAAAATTGTTTCCTCTATTGTAAATTTTTAGATCAGTTGTCATCATGTCATTTCTCTAGAACTATCTCAATGCATCTTTTTATTTTTCTCCTCTGTAAGGCCCTGCTTCAGTCTCTGGCTTACTATATATATTTTTTTCTTGCTTTTGGCTCCCCTAAACTCCAGTTTCCAAAAGCTTTCTTCACTTAATTAATTTTTAGCATGAATTTACTTTATATTGATTCACTTCTCAAATTCATTTGTTGATAAGATTCGTTTATGACTCGTTCCTCATTTGCTTTTTGTCTGCTTAGCATTGATCTGGTAGCCTTGCTTCAGAAGCCTGTTCCTCCCAATCAAGCCTCAGAAGTCAACTCCTTCGAAACTTCCCAACAGCAAGGCTTTGGCCAAGCCCTTGTCTTCACAAATTCTCAGCACAGCAATCAAATGGCACCAGGGACTGGCAGCTCCACTGCTGTCAACTCCTATTCTCCTCAGAGTCTGGTAACTCACTTTTATTTCAGTATGGGATTTTAAGGAATGTGCCTATGAGCAAATATATTCTAGAATGACACATGCCTTATAATTACTTTCTAAATATAAAAATTTCTATAGTAGATCTCAATCCAGAAAACAATGATGTGTTCATTTCCAAGCACATATCTGATGATTCCATGTGGAATTCAACTACTCTGAGTTTTCTGGACAAAGATAAAAATATTTCTGATTAGTTGAAATCTTTTCAGTTATAATCACTCAATCATCCTTCTTATTAATAATTTTTTCTTGTATTTTATTTCAAAATGTATCTCTATATTTAAGATGTTAAAATTTTCAGTTATTTTCCAGTTTACTTAAATGCAAATGTTTGTCAGTATTGGGTTGCTTAAATTATGCAAAAACAGTTATTTCCAAGTCTGCCTAGGTGCTTATATTTTTTGTATTTTTATTTTTTTATTCCGTAAACTTAGTGTACTTTTTCTTAAAATGCCACACTATATAGTAGAGACCCTTATAATTTGGATGCGTTTTCATTGGAACAATGTCATCTGCTGCTGCATAAATGACTGACTTCCCATGAGAATTAAGCTCCCATCAGAAAGAACTTTAGGAGTTGTTAGTGAAGGACATGAAGGTAGGCTGATGAGAGTAGAAGCTTTAGAGCATGAATGTAGTTGCAGAATGGAGAAGTGAAGTCCCTGTCTAACTACGAGCAGTTGTGAGTTGGTAGAAAGGAGGCTGGAAGGACTGTAAGCATAGTTTTCAGTTGTGATAATTATTTCAGTTCATTTTTACTGTGTTTTACCTGAAATTTACTGTAAGAAACAGTTTCTTATGAATGTGATATAATCTTTTCCCCCTACCTGACTCAAAATCATTTGCTTTATCTTAATAAAATGGAGAATTGAATATGCAAGCTTTCCATTGCTGTCTTCTACTCTGCACAGTCATGTCATGTTGAGTGTAACTGACTTGGGAACTTGACATTTTTAGTGTCATTGACGGTTGTGCATGAGAGTGTTAGTGCTTGGTGTAGACAGCCCAAAGTGTGGTGCCTCGCTGTTTGAGAGGGCCCAATAATGCCATTCAGTTTTGATTGAGCCATCATGCCCTTTTCTCCTCTGTCTTTCCATTCGCTGCTGGTATAGTGATATCATGTCTTTGCTGACTTGTTGGAATCTTAGCCAGGCCACTGAGAGCATAGGTAGGACATGAGTTTGTTTTTTTACAGTGACTTTCAGGTATTCTTTTTGTCATGAACAACACTTTGAGTAAGAATTGCTTGTTTAGTGAATTAGAGCAGTGGTTCTCAACCCTACTGTATTTTTATAATCAGTTGTAAATGTCAGTAAATAACAGCAGTGATGAGGAGAAGGAGAACTATGATGATGATGATGATGATGATATAATGCCAGAGTCTACACAAGACTAAATAGGTCAGAGTTTTTGGGATTGGGAGTTGGGCACATGTGTTGGTGTATATGTGAGTATATGCACACGTGTACCAATACACACATTTTTAGAGTTGATTGAAACATGTAGGTATGATTAAGAAATTCTATGCTCAGTCTTGCCTGGAGCAAGGTGCTAGTCATTGACTCAGTGATTTGTAAAGCACACAAAAAGTTCATTTGATAAGCTGATGCAGGATAGATAGGGAGGAAGAAGATGAAGAGTAGAAGCGTCATCCAAGAATCCTTCATTGAACAAGTGGGCTTGAGCTGGGTTTTGGTGGATTTGTAGCTCAAAAGAGAGTTGTAGTGGGCAGCATGAGCCAAGAATCTGGAGTAGTGATAAATAATGTTAGTGCAGCTGTTCTAATAGGAGCACATTCTGTGATTTATGTGCAATAACTGCCCACAACTTAAAGATTTGCTAATAGTAGAGAATTTGGATTTCCTTAAAACAACTAGGATACTTTGTGTCTTTGGATATTGATAACAAATAATTACTTCAACTTCCTAGATCTGGCCTCTTGAAGGAATGGAGATCATTTCTGTTTTCGACCTTTTAGGTGGTTTTGAAAGTTATTTTTGATAAAGAACTTGTTTTTTCAGAAACTGAATAATCTTGATAATATAAAAATGCAGTTGATCTGCCACTACGTTCACTAATCATAGGTGTTCATTCTCCTGAGATCTTGATATCTGACCTGACAGGATAGATGGGGGAGGTACAGCATTGTCTTTTGTATACTTATGGAACATATTTGGTGGTTTTAGTCATCTAAACAACTTGAAATAAACACAACAGTGTCCAGGGTACCTGTTCAATACACACATACCTCCTGTGTAATTTAGCTTCTGATTTGTAACACTAACTTTTTTAATAAGTGCAGCGACCTGCATTTAATCTTGTAACCTGATTGATCTTTTTTTTATGGTTGATCTTTTCTGTGACCAAACCTATTCTAATCATTAAAGATGATTACTATTCCACATATTAAGAAAAAACTATTTTTGTTTCATAAGCTTGTTTTTGTTATTTAATTAATGTTATTCCTTCTTAGCTTAAAAAAGGTAGTATTTTGTTTGTAAATTTGTGACGTCACTTTTTAAAAGGTCAGTGTCTTTTTTAAAATAATTAAATTTTTTCAATTACAGTAGGCATACAGTATATTAGTTTCAGGTGTACAGCATGGCAATTAGACATTTAAATAACTTCAAAGCAATCACCCTGATAGATCTAGTTACCTGTCTGACACCATAGATAGCTATTACAATACTATCGACTATAAAAATCAATTTCTTAAAATCCATGGATAATATTCCCCTTCCCTGTAACCTCTTATATCAAAATCAGGAAGGATTGCTGAATTTATTTAGTGAGATCTTGTTTCATAGTAATATTTTTATGTAGTAGTTACATATGCGAGTCTTACTAACTCAGATGTTCTTGGTTATAGTTTATAAAATCCTCGTGAAAATACTTGGTGTGTTTTAAAGCCTGAGGTAGAAATTCTGTATTGCTGAGGATTTCTGCTTTCTTTCTCTTTAAAGTCATCCGTCCTTGGTTCAGGATTTGGAGAGCTTGCACCTTCAAAAATGGCAACCATCACCAGCTCCCAGATTTTGGACCAGTTGAAAGCTCCGAGCTTGGGCCAGTATACCACCACCTCAAGTTCACAGCAGAATAGTACAAGTCCCCCCACAACTACTACTTCTTGGGACCTCAAGCCCTCAGCTACCCAGTCCTCAGTCCTTAACCATTTTGGTAAGTATACATTTTCTGTGGTGGTTTGCCTCTAGTGAGCACATGCTGAACATTAGCAGAGATTGTTGATTTGTGAACACTAATGTGGAATTTGTCCAGAGATGTTTCTTTTCAGTAGAACATTGCAGTTTCTGATTTAAGTAAGCTTTGTATTGTATAAATGCCTGCATTTATTTGTTGTTGTTAGTAATAGTACATTCCATGAAGAGATGTGCAAAAGCATGGTAAAGGCATGCAAATATAAGTAAACAACACTGAGTAAATGCCTAGACAGAATTTTCTGAGCTGTATTATAATAAGGTGGTGGCAGAAGGTGGAATATGGACAACATTTGAAATCACACCCTCCGGGATTGCTTTATCTAACATTTGCATATATCCACCATGATTTGGTTTAGCCTTAACCATCTATGGTTTATAATTTAAAGGCAATACATGTAAGTTGGATGTTTTTAAAACTATACTCTCATAGACTTTGTGACATTAAACCACCATCTCCCACCATCACACATGTCACACCGTATTAAGGAATTTCTCTGCTGAATGAAATAGCTTACTGTTATGGAAGTACCTGATACTGTTCCCAGATTTGAAGTGATATCTACCAAGGAAATTGACTAGAGATTCAATGCCCCAAATTTTTATTGGGGGGCTGGTTACATAGGTACCCTTTGCCTAGTACATATCAAAATTCCATATTCTAAGAAGGAAAGCAAGTATTCAGCATAAATCACATTGTACAAACACTCAAAGCACAGAATCCTTTTATAACAGCTAAAGTGGTGGCACCCATTTCCTAGAAAATACCAAAATCCTGTATTCTCACACACAAGCCAAGAGCCAGTCTTGCAAACCATCATTTCTAATGGCAGCTATAGGCTTCCTGTGTTAACTTTTTTTCTGCACACTTACTGAGTGATAATGAGTTTATAGATTTGAGCATGCTATTCTCATGTTCTTTATAAAGATTTGTCTTTTTTTTAGGTGCCTCTAATATTAAATCCAAAAATAGATTCATCTAAGATGGAAATAGTAATACTAAGTCATGGGTTGCTAAACTGGATTTGCTATCTGTTTTTGTAAATATAGTTTTATTGGAACACATCCATAGTCATTTACATATTATCTGTAACTACTTTTAGTCGACAAAGGTAAATTTGAATAGTTGCTAACAGATGACAAAGCTTGAAATATTTACTATCTGGCCCTTTGCAGAAAAAGATTGATAGAGATAGCATTGAAAATCAGTGGTGAAAAGGTGTTTATTGCTGTTGGATATCTGGCTAGAAAATGAAATTGTATCCCTATTGCCACTTTACACTAAAGTGCCAAAAGGGTCAAATATTTAAACATAAATAGTGAATCTAGAACATTGATAGAGAAAAACATAGGAAGATTTTGATATAGTCTGTGTGAGGTAGACCTTACTAGATTTGACAGGAAACACCATAACCAACTCAAAAGAAAGAAACTATGAAAAAACATTTTAAAGTTATGTCATAGACAAAGGGTTAACTTCCTTAGATAAAAGGAGTAAGTAAAAATAAGGAGATCAGCAATGAAGTACAAATGATCAAAGAGGTATGGACATGTCGAGTTCATAGGCAAAGAATATTTAAGTATATGAATGATGCTTAGTTGAACTTAAATCATTTTATTTTGCATCTTTTATACCATTTTCCACCAAATTAAGAAGGATAAAAATTTGGTATTGCACTATGTTAAAAAGTATATGTTCTATCTGTGGATAGGAATTTTGAAGTGTTTTTCAAATTTTAAAATATAATTATTCTTTGAAATGGCAACGGATTCTGCGGGTATACTTGTACTTGAGCAAAATGCCTTACATAAAAATATAGTCATTGCAGCATTATTTTTCATAGCAAGAGATTGAGTGGAAAACCAAAAAGCCCATTAATATAGTACTAGTTTAAAAAAAAACAATACCTATGTACACTGGATTACTATATGACCATAAAAATTAAGTAGCTCTCCATATATTAATGTGGAACAGTCTCTAAAACCTAAATGGCTTGTGAGGAAGCAAACCATATGTATATGTAGTGTGTGTGTATGTGTCTCTTTCTGTGTGTGTATAATATCTGAAGATTTTCAAGAAACTGGGTACAAGGTCTGCCTCTGTGAAGTGAATCTGAGGATGGAGGTGGAAGGGGTGATAGGTAGGCATCATATACATTTTTGTACCTTGGATTTTGTAATATTGCATATATTACTTAGTGAAAAAAATTAATAATTTTCAGAAGTTCAATAGAAAATCCATAAAGCAACAAAAATATTCTGTTAAAGGCCAGATGTGTATAGCAATTCCATACTATCCTTACCTATTCACCACCCTATATGCTTTTAGCACAAACTGAATCTCCTCTCTGCTTAAGAAATTAGCTACAAACCCATTCAGGCATCCTTTTTTATTTATCATATATATGAGAGAGAGAGAGAGAGAGAGAGATTGAGACAGAGAGAGACAGAGACACACAGAGACACACAGAGACACACACACACACACACACACACACACGATTTAGTTAGAAGATGCTTGGGAGAAATTGATGGAGACTGTAACTCTTTACTACCAGTGATGGTGGAATAGAGAGTTCTAAGCTTGTGTGCCTAAATAATTGATTGTTGCTTACTTTCTTTTACCCCCTCTTTACATATTTCATAGACTTTAAATCTCAGCCTGAACCATCCCCAGTTCTCAGCCAGTTGAGCCAACGACAGCAGCACCAAACTCAGGCAGTCACTCTTCCTCCTCCTGGGCTGGAGTCCTTTCCTTCCCAGGTAAAACTCCGAGAGTCAGCACCTAGAGACAGTACCTCCACTGTGAACAAACTCTTGCAGCTTCCCAGCCTGACGGTTGAAAATATCACTGTGTCTGCCCACCAACAACAGCCTAAACACATGAAACTCCCCAAGCGGCGGATACCTCCAGCTTCTAAGGTGAGTATTTCATCTTGAAGTCACAGTCCCAAAGGTGGATGTATCCTACTTAGCATGGAGCTCAAGTGTTGGGTTTGCAAGTGCAAGTCTAAGAAATTGTGATGTGGTATTTTTCAAGCTTACTGCTTTATGAGGAATTGGACGTTTCTGAGTGTGACTGGGTTAATATTAGAGGGGATGGTTTTGTGCTGAGAGAGACTGTTAATTCAAATTATAGAATCTGGCTCGAAGAATCCTATGGTCTTTAGTGTTTAGCTGTGTCCCATAGATAGAGGATGAGTGGATCTTGGATCAGATAATGCTTTCATCAGAAGCCTACTCTCCTTCACTCAACCATGACCACAGCGCTCCCTACCCCCGCTTTATTACTCTAAGAAGCAGTTGATAGCATTGACCATTCTGTTAACTTTTAATTTTTCTTTGCTCTTTTCCCTTCTCTCTCTAAAAAAACTATCCTGTTCCTTTTTCCTTCCTTTTGGCCTCTTGCTCCTTGTTCCTCAGGCCTGCCAGGAGTGCCCTGGGAACCCAGTGCCCCGTTTGGCTCTGGTATAGGCCTTTGGGACTTGGAATCCCTGACCTCTGTCCCTGACATGACGGCTTTGCTTTTTTAGATCCCAGCTTCTGCAGTGGAAATGCCTGGTTCAG
>NW_006438906.1:1369249-1420218 GCF_000325575.1 Pteropus alecto
CACAGGCTTAAATGTTCAGTTTGGCGCCTTGGAATTTGGATCAGAATCTTCTCTCTCTGAATTTGGATCAGCTGCAAGCAGTGAAAAGAGTAATCAGATTCCCATCAGCTTGTATTCGAAGTCTTTAAGGTACACAACCTCCCACTTCTCTGGTTTTGATTGAATTAAGTCTTGCTTGCAAGAAAATAGAGCCTAAGAAATTACCTGGTGAAGATAATACATAAACCTGTGGTAATGGGCTTGTTTGTGCAGCCATCACCAGTATCTAATTCCAGAATTTTTCTTCCATCAACCTAAAAAGAAACCCTGTGCCTGTTAGCAGTCACTCCCAATTTCCCCCTCCCCTCATCCCCAGCAACCAGTAATCTGTCTTTGGATTTTCCTGTTCTGGACATTGCATAGACTTGTGCAATTTGTGGCCTTTTTTGGTCTGCCTTCTTCACTTGGCAATGTTTTCAAGGTTCATCTATGTCATAGCATGTATGCATTTTGTTTCTGAATATTGTGCAGACAAAATACCACATTTTGTTTATCCATTCATGAGTTGGTGGACGCTTGGGTTGTTCCCACTTTTGGGCTTTTATGAATCATGCTGCTGTGAACATTCAGTTACAGATTTTGTGTACTTTTGATTCTTTGGAAATATACCTAGGAACTGCTGGGTCATATGGTAACTCTTATATTTAAGGGAGCATCAAACTTATTCCATGGTGGGTGTGCAGCATTTTACATTCCTATAAATAATTTTCGAGGGATGCAATTTTTCACAGCTTGCCAACACTTACTTTCTTTCAATGGACTATTTATAAATAGAGAAGTCCAGATTTTAGATTTTATTCTATTAGTTAAAATTACCACTTTCCAGAGCCCTAATCCTGATATTTGCTTAAGTTCCCTTTTAAAGATGGTCTCAGACATCTGGATTCCTTAAAACTATTTCCCTGCTTGTCAATTAAATTAGGTGGGTCTGGCTTTGGTGAGGAAGGAGGTGGGGTGGGGTGTCGTTTTGCATCTGCATTACATTGTTAACACATTTAAAGAATGCAGTAGTATTCATTTGTAGTTATAGACATGTTTATTTAATTTAGAATATGACAAAATGATGAAATAGTTCTACTTCATGAAGCCATACAAAGTGACACATTTATGTCTAATACCTTTTATTCTTTGTAGTGATTCTTTGAATACCACTCTACCAATGACCAATGCAGTACAGAACTCCACCTATACAACTTCAGTCATTACCTCCTCCAGTCTGACCAGCTCATCCCTGAGCTCCACTAGTCCAGTAACAACGTCTTCCTCCTATGACCAGAGTTCTGTGCATAACAGGATTGCATACCAAAGCTCTGTGAGTCCATCGGAGTCAGCTCCAGAAACTGTCACGGTAAGTGGTCTTTCAGATTTTTTGTCCTATTTGGAGCTCAGTGTGTAGTGTGGGAAATTAAGATTTTTGGATGAAATTTTCTTTTAGAAATTAGCCAACCTTTTGAGTAGAATCTGTGTAGTTTGTTGAATTTGCTAATAGTGGGCATCTCATTTGAGACCAGCATTTTAAGTACCATCCACAGGGATGTGTGAATGAACCCAGAAGCTTAGTATAAGGATAGTATAAGGAGACACCCCAGATTGTTCATAGTGGTTTGGGTGGGGTAGGAGGGGACTATCTGTAATATTTTAGTTTCTTGTAAGGCAAAGATGTTCAAATGTTATTGGTTGGTGAGAACTACTTTAAAAAGTGAACAAGGACATAAAATATTAAAAACAGTTGAATTGGCCTAGCAGAAATTCGGGTACATTTTCTAAGTTTCCTTCTAAATGGATGATATTTTAGTTTCAAATTATAATAAAGAGAACTGTCATACGAGGGATGAATTTTATAGTAACAGCAAAATGCTTCTCAGAGAAAAAGAAGTGTTACTTTGAAACATGGTTTTTCTGAACCGGGTGGAGAAAGAGTGGTTTAGGACAGTGTGGAAGTCTCCAAAAGAGGAGAACATGAAAACAACTGGTCTGTTAACCATAAGGCATTTCACTAGGACCAACTCACAGGACAACTTCTGCTCCCATAAACTGAGGCAGGAGAGACATGGCATGTCTGTCTCCTTATACTATCTTTACATGGGGTGTCTCCTTATACCATCTTTATTATAATTTGAAACTAAAATATCTGTAATATTTTAGTTTCTTGTAAGGCAAAGATGTTCAAATGTTATTGGTTGGTGAGAACTACTTTAAAAAGTGAACAAGGACATAAAAATATTAAAAACAGTTGAATTGGCCTAGCAGAAATTTGGGTACATTTTCTAAGTTTCCTTCTAAATGGATGATATTTACATATCTCTACTTCAGAGTTCTTTGTTATTGTTGTTGTTATTAGCTCCCTTCTTTTTGTTTTTCACATTATATTTGATTTTTCTTCAAATATCTGGTGATTCCAGGCTGCCTATTTGACACTAAAAGGTTAACTAAAGGCTTTGGTTTGGGTTGTTGAATGTGTACTTTGATGTGGGACAGCATGGGTGGGCCATTTCTTTTGGGATAGGAAACTCTTTTGTTAGCCCCTTTGGGCCTTTTCTATTGAGCTTGTTTAGATTCTCCTGATACTGTTTCTAAGTCTCTTCTCTGTAGGACCTGTGCCTGTCTGTCAGTGTCATAAGAGCCTACTGGTAAAGGGAGGCTGCACTTGGATTGTTCATTTTGTCTACATTGATTTGATTCATCTTTTTTTTAATAGTGCCCTTGGCCATATGTTTTCCTTTTGATAGAGTTTAGAGCCTATGAGAAAAGGTGGGAGGGGGCATTCACTCTGCTGTGCAGAGGGTGGAGAGTGAGAGGGAAGAAGGGCATCTGATTCTGTGCAGTCTTTAAACAAATCCTCCTACATTTAGCCCTCACTCTACTCCCACTTCCAAACTTATTTGTTATTGGGAAATACTGAATTGCTTGGTATGGGTCTTCGTTTTCTGGTTTTCCATACTACTGGCTTAGGATTTAGTTTTATGAGGTCAGCTGAATCAGTTACCATTTTTTCGCCTGTATTTTTCTTTCTGGGTTTACATATTTAAAAAAAAAACGTATTCTTGATCTATCATTTTTAACAAGTTTATTCCTTTGCTTTCCAATATGGTAACCACTAGCCACGTGTAGTATTTTATTTAAATTAAATAAACAATTATAAGTTCACTTCCTCAGACATACAAACCCTATTTTAATGCTCAATATCCAGATGTGGTTAGTGGCTACGATATAGAACCATGCGCACACAGAATATTTCTATTACTGCAGAACTTTTCTTTGGGCAGTGCTGGTCTGTACAGTTTCTAAAATGTCAATCAGAGTACATGCTATTTAAGATTAAATCTTGGTTATCTCTGTGACATTTCAGTTCCAGCTCTAACTTTACCTCTTGTTTTGCTTACACACATCACTGTTCATCTCTTTCTTGGCTGGCTCAACTAAAACCCCTATAGATTTCTGATTTTTCCTGACTATTTGATAATTTCTTTACTTTTGTTACTACTATTCTTTTCCCTAGAATTTCCCCACCACGAATAATGTGGCTCTTGTGTTGTCAGTTTGTCTAGTGTTTATGTTTTAAAAATGATTTTCAATGTGGAACGAATATTCCTTAGGTCTGATGGCTGTTGTTTCTTGTTCTCCTTTTCTGTTCTTTTTGTCTGGTGCAGTTTTGAGAAGCCTTTACATGTCAGGGTTTGTGCTGTTTAGGATGCATATGCTTGATACCTTCTGTGTATGTTTAGTGAGTGGCAACCCTAGTTCAGAGGGAGGCAAAGGCGTAGAACTTTGCCTGCTCTCTACCCAGCTTTATAAATTGGTGAGACATGTTGATATCCTTTCCCTGACTTTAACCTTTTAACTTATATATATATTTTTTTCCTAGCAGTTCTATTTTATTATTTACATTTCTTGTAAATAATCTCAAATTGTATTAAGACTAAAATGTGTTGTAAATAACTTCATGCAGAAATTGTACAGGATTTGGATTAAAGTAGAGATAATGGTTATAAGGTTTGCCTTTTTCTTTAGTAGTTTTGACATTTGTAAGAAGGAGATTTCTGTTAGCTTCTTTCTCTCATCTAGGGACAGTGTCTGAGCCTTGTAGATTCCATGATCAATCTATGCCATGTCTCTCCTGCCTCAGTTTATGGGAGCAGAAGTTGTCCTGTGAGTTGGTCCTAGTGAAATGCCTTATGGTTAACAGACCAGTTGTTTTCATGTTCTCCTCTTTTGGAGACTTCCACACTGTCCTAAACCACTCTTTCTCCACCCGGTTCAGAAAAACCATGTTTCAAAGTAACACTTCTTTTTCTCTGAGAAGCATTTTGCTGTTACTATAAAATTCATCCCTTGTATGACAGTTCTCTTTATTATAATTTGAAACTTTTTCTTTCCTGCATGAGGGGTACTCAGGAGACAGAACATACAGGAGACAGAACGGCTTCCGATGATCTCGATGTAATGAGAGTTCATAAGTTCTTTATACTGCTTAAGTTTTAGGACTATTTCATTGCTCCCTGTGATTTGGGTCTTATGTTGTATCTTTATTACTTCCCTAAATACCCAATCTGATTTTCAGAAATGTCAGCTCCTTGGATTTATTAAGAATTTGTCGTATTGCCTCTTCTTTTATGAAAAGACAGAACAGGCCACCGTTCCTTGATTAGTTTGTATTTCATATGTTTGTGGATAAATCTCAAGTTATCATTCAATTTTGTGAGTTTAATTACTTTTTCTTCTCTTACTTACAGAATGGACATGGTGGTGGTCGAAGTCAGCAGACAATAGACAGTAAGTGTATAAGTTAACCTTGTCATGGCTGGTGGAAACAGGCAACAACAAAAAAATGCGGTGGTGAAAACAATAAGTTAATGGCTAAATGTGCAAAAATAGTCATTTAAAATTTTTTCTGATAGCTACTTCTGATTTATTGTTGGTACCCTTTCTTTGGCAGAGTTTAGAAGTTCAGCTGGAGATTCTTGAGTGACCAGGTTGTAGCTGGTGGTATTAGAAATGCCATAGCCACAGGAAGAAGGAAGGGATAGTCTCACATTCTGCCCTAGTCAGACTGCACCCAGAGTATGGAATTGATTTAAAAGATACTTTGCTCAGAGATACAGGTTCAAAGATGGTCAGAGGGCTCTCACTACAGTAATATGAAGGGTTTTTAAAACAAGAATTGGTGTGCTAGTTCAAGAAAGAAAGACATGCTAATTGCCTACAGGTTCTGACACTATTGTTAGGAAGAGACGTAAAATGATGCTTACTGTAAACACTTGGGAGAAAATGATGGGACCTCCCCCCCCACCCCCCGCAATTCTAGTACAGCTCATTGGTCACCGGAGATGGTGCAGGTGAATCCCTTGTTAATTATTTCTTTCTTTTGTTCTTGATTACCTTGTCTGTGATTATATATGATTGTTGTTAATCATTTAGTGAGGCCAATGGGTATTGGGTATGGAAACCAGAAAGACTCGTTTTATTTACAATTTTTTGGAGTGCGGATGTGGAATTTTACCAGACCAGGACTGGGCCTCAGTCAGAATTGAAATGACACATGTGATTTACTCAGTGTTAGTTTTGGTAATGCTGGGCTGCCAGAACTGTTTGGAGATACATTGGTATTCCTGAGAATATTGAGTATCAGAAGAAGTGCTCATTCTACAGGCCATGGTGGCAAGTTTCTTTTGTCTGGATATGGGGTTGAGAACACATAGAGGTGTCCTAGATTACTTGGAGATTTTAAATGAAATAATGAGATATGAAATATCTGGAAAATTGTGAATTTTAGTTAGGTTTTTATCCTCCCATATTCTCTTCTCCACCCATTCTCTCTCTCTTCACATACATACACTTGTTCTTTTGAGAAGCTTTTGATGGACCTGTTATTAATGTGTTCCAACACCCAGGGAGGTAACTTTTGGGGTCTGAATTTTGAGTCAGGGACATCTGTGTTGTCTTCATCTGATTTCTATAAGAACAGGTGTCATATTTGGAATAGATTGTCGGTAAAAAGCAAGCCTCAGGAGTGTGAAGACTACTGTAAGAATTGACCGAGTTGTATGTTAACCCCATTGCTGCTTGTGCTTGTTTTCGAATCATCCTTCCTTTTAGAAACTAATGTGTTTTCCATGGGGCTTCCAGGGAGTGCTGCAAGAGGTTAAAGGTTGCTTCTCCTTCCTAACTGGAAAAGACAATGATGCTTTATTTCCAAGCACATATCTGATTTGTATGTGTGGATGGCACTAAAACTGAGTCTTTTTGCAGTTAGGATTGATCATACTCATGGACTTCTAGAAGCCTCACGTTCTCTGAGGTTATTTTGCTCAAGGACATGTGAAGGAAATGCTCACTGTGCCTTTGATAGTAGGTGTTGGACAGCAGGTGTATGTTTTTTCTGTAGGTTTTAGGCATATATAGCTTCACAGTGTATGTACCCTGGGCCATGACAAAATGCCCTAAATTGGCTGTGAGCTTTCACAAGATCATTCCAATGTGATAGAAGCAAAGACCTAACTCTTGGGTGGTATCACCCACCAGATTCTCACTGCCCTTTGTGCCTTTTGAGGAAATTTTGCCTCACATTATAATTATGTATGTAAATTTCAGAGCCTCTTGCACTTTTTAGATGCACCTTAGGGTCAGGTTCCTTTAGTTGAGAGAAGTATCTCTACATCAAAGGACAGTTTATAATTATAAAGATGTCATTTCCTACTCTTTGCCTGAGTCCTGTGCATCTTACCATCACATGTCCTTTTGATAAATCATTTCTGACAGAGAAAGAAACTGTCTGGTGACATGCTTGGGCATTTTCCATGGGGAATGTAACTTTACGTATGTCTCAACTGAGCCCGACATGTCACAAGACATTGAGCATATTTCAGATATTCACGATTGGTTCTGGAGCTAAACCGATCTGTTTCTTACAGCTACTTCATCCGTTCCAGCTCCAAAGACAACAGACCCTCCCTCCGCCCTCCCATCTGTGGGCTCCCTACCCAGTACCACCTCCTGTACTACGCTTCTACCTTCCGCATCCCAGCACACTGCCACTTTGCCCTCCTTGTCCCAGCCTGGTGACCTGTCCAGCAGTCCCCTTTCTCAGCTTAGCAGGTATGGGGAAAATATGGGGCCCAGAATGAGAAGTCCATTGGTACAAAGTCCTAGAGTTCTTATAGAAGACTCTTCCCATGAGCAAAACCCACAACCCATTTATTTCCTCTAGCATGGTGTTCTGGCCTTCTGCAATAATGCTCTAGGGTAGATTTTGGCTGGGTGGGGTCATAGAGGCACCAGAGATGAAAACTTTGCATACTTGTAATGCCTCTGTTGTCACAGAGCACTGGGCCTCCTGGGAATGGGGTGGATGGAGTCAAGGGGTTGCTGCTACTCTTCTTTGACCCTCAGGAGGGTACCCCTAGCTGAGCCTCTCCTCCAGGCCTTGTCACTTTGATACAGGGTGAGAATGATGTTGGATTTCTCAGCACATCTCTGACTTGTATTTGTCATGGCTTCAAAGATCAAATTATTAAAACAGGGTGTAGAAGAATGGGTTTTGTTTGGTCCTCACCCTGTGTCTTTCATGTAGAGTTCACCTCTTTCCCCCTTCTGGATTTGATGAGAATTCAGGCTCTGACTCTGGCATGTGGGTTTGAACATAGGAACTTTTCTTCCCTCACACACAGATTTAGTGGGGTCTCCAAGGCTGACAGTGTTCTTAGTGCAATCCTATTCTTACTTTTTCCAGTCTAAAGAGCAAATGATTATAGCTGACCGAAGGTGGCCCTGGAGGTTTTCCAGGCCAGGATATTCCAGATCCTCATGGCTAGTACCCTTTAGATCCTTCTAACCACCAGAACTCCTGGACTGGGTTGGGTTCCAAGGTGATGGGTGTGAGGCCGGGGCTTCCCCTGAAGGGGTGGGGCAAGCTTATACCTAGCCCATCTAGATGCGTGGGCCCCACTTCTGCGGAATGATTTCGTGGGGTAGACGTGGTGCTCTTGTTTTGTCTTCTAGTTCACTCTCCAGCCATCAGAGCAGCCTCTCCTCTGCGCATGCTGCACTCTCCTCCAGCACATCACACACAGTAAGTGTCCTCTGGGCTCCCTCATCCACCACCCTGCTCAGTGAGCTTGGAGCTTAGTCACCTGCGATGGGCCTATAGTTTGTGGATTTTAAATATCTGAGATAATCTCAAATTGCTTGACAATAATGTCTCCATCTAAGTGCATGGTCTGAGCTGTTGATTTCTTAGGCACCATGGAAGATATCTTGCTTCCTTAAAAGTTCATGCCTCTGTGGAGGAATTGCTTCTCCAGACCTGATATGTGATGGGCAGGGCTGTCAGGTGGTGAGTTTGCTCCCCAAAACTTGCTAAGCTCCCTGTTCATTATAGGAGACCTTTCTGCCCAGCAGGGGTGATTTATTTTTGGGGATATGTTATTTGCACGTTCTTTCAAGCAAAGTGACATGGCTAACTTCAGCTTGGCCTCCACTAAAAGTCATCTTTAATCAAGAGCGTTTTTCCTGGATAACCCTCTCTTACTTTGTAAGGCCTTTGTAGGGAGAACGCTTGAAGGGAAAAGGGAGAGCTTATGTGAGAGAATATTCTTCCTTTGCCATGTACACATGCATATATCTCTCTCTCAGACTGTCAGCCCTGGCTCTTACCCCGGTCACTTTAACTGCATTCTAATTAACTGGTGGTCATGAGGACTTTCCTAGTTGTGACACTAGGTATTCTGTTCACTCTTACCTTGAGACATCTCAGGCCGTCTTCTCCATCTCAGAGTCAGAGGCTTTGGGTAGGTTGATATTGAAGAAGGAAGTTGAGTCTGGAAAGGCAAGAATGGAAGCACAGGTGAGCGCCAGCTGGAAGTCTGAATGTGCCAAAGAGTAAGCCTAGATGATGTTTATTGGAGTGTGGCTTCTTGAGGTGTGAAACTGGTTTCAGTGGTAGGGCTCATTCTAGACTGTGATGTGTTGAGGAAAGAATGGTTGTGAAATGGCGAGGAGACAGGGTAGTGGGAGGATAGTTAACTAAATGCTAGGAGAGACTTGAGCATAAGGATCAGTGGAAAGAAAGGTGCCTGAAAAGAACAAAATCTCTCGCTCCTGGAGACTGGAGGCTACCGGCAAGGCTGGAGTGGGTGGGTCCCCAAGCAGAGAGGGAGGTTTTGGGTACAGGTGAATGGGGAAGTCAGGAAGTTGGGGAAATTTGTTTCTTCTGAAGAAGAGATCAAGTTATTTGCTGCAGAATGAGGTGATGGAAAAGGGTCAGTTCTATCCTTCCATCACAATCTAGCTACCACTGTGGCTTTCAAGCTCTACTTTTCCAAGTGAAGTGTTATGTATAGTTCTTTGTCATAAAACACACAGAGCACCATCTTCATAGTAGAGTACATGTAGATACCTCTGCTCACCTGCCTGTGCCCCCTGTTTAGCCAGCTGGAGTTGTGAGCTGCCTCCGTCGTGAGCACTAGATAGCTGGCTTCCTATTCTCTGGGCACTGGTGTGTTGGAGCCCGATGCTCTTGTTTGCATGGGTTAGCTGCACTCTGTGTTTTAGTAAGAAAACCCAAAGCATACAATCCAAACAGTCTTAGCCAGAATTGCCTTGTCCAGGGAGTCCTACACTTTGTCAGTGTGACAGAATTGCCACATTGCTAACATAGTTAAAAGATTCATTAATGAAAGGTGTAAAAATGTAAAACGATATATATTGAAAAGTTTTTCTGTCATCTGTGTGGTTCTTCCTATTTCCTTGATTGTGAGTTTTTTTTTAACCTATAAAATAGAAAACACATACACGTAGTCATTTTCCTTTTGCCCTTTTTTTTTCTATAATATAAGTGGGAGTATTCCATAGTGTCCTTCAACATCCCTCCACCCAATATATCTTTGAGATGTTTCTATGTTGAAACACAGAGCACTTTTTTCCAGAGCTCTCCTGCATTACATTATTTAATCAGTCCTCCGCTGGTAGAACTTTAGGGCCATTTTTAGTCTTGATACTACAGTGTTCATTTGATAGCCTTCTAAATATGTCATTTCATTATGCAGCAGTATCTAGAGGGTAAATTCTAGATGTGTAACTCCTAGGCATTTGTCATTTTATATAAATTGCCAAATTGCTCTGCACAGTGGTTTTAACCTTTTACTCTCACTGCCAATGAATGAAATGTCCTATTTCCCTACTGCCTCCTGAAATGGTGTTATCGAATATTTGTATTTTTCCAGTGTGTTAATAGAAAAATGATCTGTCAGTGTAATTTTTAATTGAACGAGTTTGGCCATGTTTTTATATATTGGAAGCCATTATATTTCCTTTTTGGTGAGCTATTTATTTTATTTATTTTTAATTTAATTTTATTATTAGTTTCAAGTATACAGTACATTGGTTAGACATTTATAGTTACAAAATGATCCCCCTAATGGCTCTTTCTCTCCTCTTACTCCACCTAGCCATTACATTAAAAGCTATTTATTTTGTTTGTTCATTTTTCTGTCAGGTTCTTGGTGTCTGTTTCTAGGAACTCTGTGTTCAGGAGACTAATAAGTAGCCCTTTATGATGGGATGTGCAGATATTTTCTATAGGTTTGTCACTTAATAAATATACATATTTTTTATTTTTATATAATTAGATGTATCAGTCCCACTTTCATCGTCTATCATATTTAGGTTTTTCCCACTTTAAAGTTATGAAGGAAATCTCAGTGTTGTCCTCTCCCTTCATGTCCTCGTGGAAGGTTTGGTGCCGCTGTGCTTTTCTGGGTCCATACTGAGTTGCTGGTTGCACAGTGCAATTGGATGGTCTGAGAAGCCATTTAAATGTTGGAGGCCTGTTACGCCAGCAGCTTGTTGCCCTAACAAATTTGGGAGATGAGGTGTAGCTGGAGGTAGGAGAGGCTTGCTGGAGGACTCTTGAGTTCCTTTTAGCAAACCAGGAATGAGTTCTCTAGCAAGTGGCTCTCGATGGTCAACCTGGACCTGTGCAGAGTACGGAGTGATCTAGGCAGGGCAGGCCAGTACAGCCTTCGCCCTGCTCCTGGAGCTTTTTTCACCCTCGTTCTGTCCATCCAGGCTGAAGGAACAGGAGTCCTGGGGAGCCCCAAGAGACCATGATTTTAGCTGTCTTTACCTTGCTGCACTATTTCTGGATGGTAGCACCCTAAGGCTAGTGCTCAGGTGGGTAGGGCAGCCTGTGGGGCAGGGACCTTGCACAGAGCTATTAGTGAGATGGGAGGCAGAGCATGTGCTGGTCCCCTTTCTCCTGGGCCTTTCCTATTCTTTGGCTTCTCCTCTAGGAGTTTCCAGGCTTCTTTATTCTGCACACATTTTGGTTTAGAGGCCGGTCTCAGTCTTATAGAGCCTCTCTCTCCCTCTTTGGGCCCTCCTTTGCCCAACCAGGTACATCTCTTTCACCTACCCCTCAGCCCTTGGAGCCCTTCCTGGCACCTTATTACTAACTAGAGTTGAGTAGCGAGGCAGGATTCCTGAAACTCCGGCTCTTCAGAGCTTCCTGCTGTGTTCTGCCCTTCCTTCCTAGGTGGATTTTGTCAAGTAGGCATAGGGGCAGGCCATACCCTTCTAGGTAAGCCCTGGTGGCCTGCAAAGTGTCACCTGGTTCTTGAGCAAAGGCCTCTCTTGGCCACCTGTGACTTCCAGATCAGAGTGGTTGAGAAGCCTAATAGAAGGACATCTCCAGAAGGCTATGACCTGGGCTGGGCTCTTCTTCTGAGACTATTGTTAATTTTCCCGAGACTACTTGCTTTTCTGTGACGTGGATTCCCACCTCATATTCAGATGGTCTGTGTTCTTCGAAGGTTTACTTGAGATTTTTGTGCCTTGTTTCAGATACCAGAGCATGAGCAACTGTAAGAATTTTTAGGATGGTTTTGGTAATAAAGTTCAATTTAAATAGTTTTGATACTTAGCTTATGAATTGTGTCCCGATGGCCTAACCTACCTGCAGTGTGAGCGGCCACAGTGAGCACTAAGCACAGAGCCCCTCACGCCAGTCTTTAAGACCGCAGGCCCAGATGCCTGGCCAGGTTCTCTTGCACTCTCTTGCTTTGCCTCCAGATCCATGTGTCCTGGCTTTTTTATTTTGCCAGCATGCCAGTGTAGAGAGCACCCCTTCCCTCCAGTCTTCGGCCACCTTCTCAACGGCAGCAACCTCCGCCTCGAGTGCCACGTCCTCAGGGCTCAGCTTGCCGAGCAGCATGAACACAGGGAGCAGCCTCTGCTTGGGTGGGACTACCGTGAGTGCCCCCAGCAGCAGTACCAGGACCACGCCCTTGGTTACCTCAGGTGGGTATCCAGAGGCATTTCCCACCTAGCCCCAGCCTCTCGAAGGTACACACTTGGCTTCCTAGGAGGATGCCCAGAGGTGGGCAGGGCACGGTGGGCAACCACGCACATACAGTCTCTCTCCAGCCCTGCCATTGCTTGTTTGTCCTGTTTGTTCCACTGCCCTCTTGGGCCTGGCCCTTCCAGTGCTGATGTGGGGTGGGTGAAATTGGTCATCTGGGTGGACTCCCTTGGGTAGAATTCCTGGCAGCCTTTGTGCTTATAGCTCCCCAGTCTTTTCTGTCCTCGCTTATTTCCAGAGATGCAATGAATGACATGGTGACATGCAGGAGCAGCTATCATTGGCTCCTTCTGGTCATTTTGTGTGGTTGATTGCCTGTCAGCCAGACCTGGGTAGTCTGTGTGGGCCAAGCAAACTGGTTTGGCAGAAACTGCTAAAACCCACCTTTGACATGGTTTGTCCCTCTCCTGGCACTGCCTGGCCGGCCTTCTGTTCTGAGGAGGCAGATTGTTCCTCATGTTAGGTTTGTTCAGTGCCGTGTGACCTTTAGGGAGTACGTAGGGGGCAGCGTTTCTGTCTGGGCATGGAATCTTCTGACATCGAAACAGCCTGAATGTAGGGCACATGCTCTCTGTCTTCTCACTTCCTAGGATGGCCCCCTGTAACTCTCAGCTGCTGCCCTTCCCTCTTGGCTGTGATCCCATTTGGGGCAGCACTGTGACAGTGAACTCAGCACCCTCCACACCCGTATAATAGCTGAGGAATTTCATTCTTTGTGGTGGCTACTTCACTTTGTTCGATTTTTGTTTTTACAGGCAAAGCACCTCCCAACCTGCCTCAGGGGGTGCCTCCACTGCTGCACAACCAGTACCTCGTGGGCCCTGGGGGACTGCTTCCTGCCTATCCGGTGAGCATATGGTGGAGCTCCTGGCCAAGCCCCGACTGCCCTGGCCTCAGGGGCTGGCACCTGGCAGGGTAGGGAGGGGTTGTGGGGCTGTGGGGCTGTGGGTTGCTGCCACTCAGACCCCTGGTATTTCTCCCCCATCTAGACTCCATCAAGGCGGGGTATATTCTCACAGCAGGTCATTCAGGTCCCCTTCCTGAGTGTACTCTATTCCCCCAGCCTTGTTTAGGCTCCCACATGAGCCTAGGCTTCTCAAGGGATAGTGTGTGGTCTCTAACCTCCTTTTTGGTTCTCACACAGATCTATGGCTATGATGAGCTCCAGATGCTGCAGTCACGGCTGCCAATGGTGAGTGGGATATGGTGATGGGACAGATTTAGGCTCTTGTACAGATCCTTCCTTCCTTGGCTTTGATTGTCATGCTTCCTTGGCTTTGATTGTCATGCTGCCTTGGCTTTCAGAACTCTCACCACCACTGAGGAAACCATTTCCATTTGGTGTTTGTGCCTGGTGTGACTGCAGCTCGGGCATATGAGTGTCCTGAGCTTATCCCTGGGGGACTTAAGGACCAATGGGACCTGGGGCCCCCGCAGGCAGAGCCTCTACTAAATGTGGGGTCATTCTCTTTCCTCAGTCCCTTCCCCCCTCTTTATTTATTTATTTTTTTAAGAAGAACCATCTGACACAAGATACGGGGTTGCTTGCCTACCCTTCGAGTTTTTATAGTCTCCTTTGAAGTGCCATTCAGTGTCTTTGACTTCTGAAGGTGGCCATTGGTAATCCTCGTGATGCACCATTGCTCTTGTCCACAGCCGAGCGAGCGGCTAGAGCCGATAGTCTTTAAAGACCTTTTTGGGTCTGGTCTGTCATCACTGTTTGTGAGAATGTTGGTCCCAGGTTCTCTCTGATTGCTGCTGCCTCACTCTGAGGCCAGTGCTGCCTTTTTATTGTGACCCTTGCTTTGAGAATGAGGCACTAGGCCTTCCCTGAGATGGCCACGTGAACAGGACTACAGTGGAGAAGGGCTGTGGAAGGGAGGCATGCACCTGCTCTGACAGCCTGCAGGCTTCTGCATCACCACTCCTTTCTCGCTCTGGTGTTTCCCAGATTCCTGATAATTTTCAGCAGCCCAGGGCATCTGTCTATCACATTACTGGGACGTAAAAAGCTGTTTGGACACTGGTGTCCCCTCTACTGGATATGGTCTTTGCTATTCCCTGGGGAAGAGGTTTTCTCCTCAGATGTCCTTCCTCAGACTCCTCGCCATTGATGGTGTCCCTCCCACCCCCACCCCACCACCTGGCCACAGAGAGCTCAGGGAGCTGCAGCTATCACCTTTACCTTCATCTCCACCTCTCCCTCCACCCAGGCCCTGTGGCTGAAGCTCTTGTCTTAGGAGAACTCTTGTCCATTGGCTGAAGTATTTCCAGAGGCAGAGGCTGATAGCTGAGCAGATCTTCTCCCATGTGCAAACCAGCAGCCAATTACACTGCTGGTAAAGGGGCTGCTGGACTCTCTAGCTGTTGTCCACATCCCCAGAGGATCCAGAAAGGATGTCGAAGACATGATGGCAGATTTCTAGGGTGGTCAACAAAACTTAGGGTCTCTGGGGATGCCCAAGCCTTAGGGCTCTGTGGGGAAACTGAAAGTGGAGCTGGTCCCCCAGATACTCATGAAACCTCATGGACATCTGGCCTAGGAGCCCCAGAGCATCAGAGATGGAATGTAAGAGGTAGTCCTAAGTGAGTCTGCATGTGGGTCCTGTTAAGACCCCTAGGAGTGGTTCATTGGGATCCCAGCCCTTAGAGTCATCTGCCTTTATTCCTTTTTCATTCTGTGCCTTAGATGAAATACTCTTTGGGTCTGCCTTATGAGATACACAGTGCTTTTATTTTCCCCTTTGGTCATTTCTTGGCCTCTCTGGCACTTTTGTGCCCAGTTCTTTTCTTCTGTGAAAGAGCTCCCCCTCCTGGGCTTTCTCTAGGCCTGTCCCCGGTTGCGTTCCTACTAGCTCTGTGCTTTCCTAGTCCTGCCTCTTCCTGGGTTTCTGGGCTGAGGATGCTGCAAGTTTCGTGGAGGTTACCTGGAGACGAGGCTGAAAGAGGGTGTATAGGAGCCATTCCCAGTCACGATGGCTCTTGTCTGATTGTGACCAAGCACTGCTGCCCATGAGGAAAGCAGGAGTGCTTTCCCTTGGCTCAGAGGCCAGGGTGCAGGATGTCTTGGATTGCAAAGCCCTAGTGGCGAGTAAGGGTCAAGGCTGGCCTCCGTTTTTCCACGGAGCTCCGCTGTGTTTTGCCCTGCTGGTTTCCACACTTTTGGTTCCTGTGTGGTGTCAGTGTTGCCAGGGGAGAGCGGGTAGTGAGAGGCAGGTTTGGCACATTAGCTCCCTGTGCTTGTGCCTACCTGACATTGCTGCCCTGACTCCTGTTAAACCCTTGGGCATCTCTGCTCCTGCTGATTTCTTTTCAGGTTTCTACCATCCAGTCAGCTTTCCTAGCTCCTCCTTAGAATCTCACACAGGAAGAGCCAAAAGAGCTGGTTTGGCCTGTGGCATTCACCAGTATCCATTTTCAGTGTAAAATGGATGTGTGAGATGGGGCCTCCAGTGGCCCTGCTTGTGAATGATTGAGGGATCAGTTAGTGTGTCTGCATGCTGCGTGCTGTGTGGTTGCCATGTTGTACGACCCTGGATGGGTACCGTTTACTTTGAATTCTCTGTGAAGCCTGCCCTCTGGAAGTGTGCATGTGATGTCCCTGCAGTCTGGCGTTTCCTGGCAGTGTGGCATCACATGGAGCACCTGTGCTGCCTGTTGGGCCTGCTCTCCTGGGAGTGAGGCGAGGCCATTCTGCTTATTAGCCTCCCTGGTTTCTCTTAGGATTACTACGGAATTCCCTTTGCTACACCCACAGCCCTTGCCAGCCGAGATGGGAGCCTCACTAATAACCCATATTCAGGTTAGTCTGTTCAGGGGATTGGGGAAGGGGGAGTGAGGGGCAGTGGACTGTTTCTGTAGCTAATCCCAGGCATCTGGAAATAGAAGAAGAAGAGCTGAGAGGCCTGCTAGCTTCCCACTGTTGAGTGGGCAGCCAGACCTATTCCTGTTCAAAGGACCCAGCCTGGCTTTTTTCCTGGTTGGATAAGGGGCAGTGATTGGAGTCAATGCTCCCCTTCTAGGTGATGTCACAAAGTTTGGCCGAGGTGACTCTGCATCCCCCGCACCCCCCACCACACTGGCTCAGGCACAGCAGAGCCAATCCCAGGCCCACCACACAGCCCAGCAGCCCTTCCTGAATCCTGCATTGCCACCTGGCTATAGCTACACTGGCCTCCCCTACTACACAGGCGTGCCCAGTGCCTTTCAATATGGGCCCACCATGTTTGTGAGTATTTGTTGGGGGGAGGGGGGTTGTTATTCTAGCTCTGGGAGCAGAAGCAGGGAGGGAGGGACATGACAGTACTTAAAGTCTCAACTGGCCTTCGGGAATGTTTTAGGCTTGGGGTGAGGTTGCTTTCCTATTTTTAGATTCAGCATGTGTTAACACAGGTCCCTTGTGATTTTGCCACCTCAGAGCTGGGGAGGAGGTACCTGATCTGCTACTCCCTGCCCTGTTCCTAAACTAATGCCTCTCTTGCTTGTCCTACCAGGTCCCTCCGGCCTCAGCCAAGCAGCATGGTGTGAACCTCAGCACCCCTACCACCCCTTTCCAGCAAGCCAGTGGTTATGGCCAGCACAGTTATAGCACAGGTGAGGGGTGCCCTCAGCACGGAAAGATATGGGTAGGACAGGCTTGCCTAGCTTACACATGCCTCTTGTGCCCTGCCATGCTAGGTTATGATGACCTGACCCAGGGGACAGCAGCGGGAGACTACAGCAAGGGTGGCTATGGTGGATCATCACAGGCACAAAACAAGTCTGCAGGTTCTGGGCCTGGCAAAGGTAGTGTCTACCCTCCTTTCTAGGATGGAGGCCTAGAGTAGTTGTCTTCTCTCTGACTCCTTCTCAGGCAAGGCTACCCCAGAGTGCCCCTGGAGGTGGGGGAGGCTAGAACTGGGGCCAACTGCTTGTGGGAACAACTGCTTTTTCTCCTAGGAGTGTCTGTGTCTTCAAGCACCACTGGCCTACCTGATATGACTGGTTCTGTCTACAACAAGACTCAGGTGAGGGAGGAACAAGGTGGGTGCGTAGGTTGGTGTGAGGTGCAACCCAAGCTGGCCCTCACCGTTGTCTCTGTCTCGCAGACTTTTGACAAGCAGGGATTTCATGCAGGGACCCCTCCACCGTTCAGCCTGCCCTCGGCCTTGGGCTCCACTGGGCCCCTAGCCCCTGGAGCAGCCCCTGGTTATGTGCCCCCACCATTCTTGCACATCCTGCACGCCCACCAGCAGCCTCACTCACAGCTGTTACACCATCACCTTCCACAGGATGCCCAGGTGAGCCCAGTGATGGAGGCAGCCACCCTGCCCTCGGTTGGGGGTTCTGCTCCAACCCTGACAGCCTTCTCTCCTCCTCAGAGTGGCTCGGGTCAACGCAGCCAGCCCAGCTCCCTGCAGCCCAAGTCGCAAGCCTCCAAACCTGCCTACGGCAACTCTCCATACTGGACAAACTGAACCCTGAAGAGAGGGGTGGGCTGAGGCGGGGCTTACCCTGGGCAGGAGAACACCTGGAGCCCAGTTCTGGGAGCCCAGTTCCCTTTCCTAGAATTCCTGAGACGTGTAACTGTGTCAGCCGAGCCTCTGTGGGGAGCCTGCCTCCCAGACTCGCTATTGTATGTAATGTATTTATGTATGTATTTGTAAATGTGATAGAAGTCTTGGGGGAGGGGGTTGGCTAGAGGGGGGTACAGCTGCTACTCTTAGGTCTGTTCTCCCCACTCAAGCTCCTTCTCATTGTAGCAAAATAAGGCCCCTCCCCACTTCTGCCTTCAGGCCTTCTACAGAGCCCCTCAGCCAGCAAGCTGCTAGGGGCAGTGTCTGGAAGGGCTGGTTTAAGGCAGCTGGGTAATGGGGTCAGGTACCAATGAAGAATCACGACTTATCTCGCGCCCTTGTAAACCATTATTTGAGTTTTCGTCCCTGTGTAATTACTTTATCCTAGCCCTCTCTTTTTGAGAAACTGGTCCTCTTGTCATTTGTCATGTCCCCTTTCTGCCAAATCTTAATCTGGGAATAGCAGAGATATCCCCCCTGCTCAACATGAAAGTGGCACCTGTCTGTCTTCATGTAGAGCAGGGGCATCTGCTTCTGGTCTGGTGTTGTCCCCAGAGACTTGCCTTCATCTGGCTGCCATTTTAATAATCTGAATTTGTGCTCAGAGATGTTCAGCCAGTCAGTTCCGCTTTTAAAAAAATCAAAGATATGCTCGATGAGAGCACGTCTCCATGCAAAGGCTCCTTTATTCCAGTTGTCCTGAACCAGGTGGGCGACTGCTTCAGGGGTTTTCTCTTTTGCCCAAACTCCACCTAATAAAATTCTGAGAGCATGCACGGTCTCTGTGTGGTCTGACTAAAGAATAGCTCAGGGCGGAGGCTGTCTCAATTATGGTTCCAGGGACTCTTGGACTTCAGAGGGCTGAAGCAGAGCTCATGTGGTCAGTCTGATAGCAGGTTATGAGGGCTTAAATTAATATCCTTTCTTTGCTGGGCCCCTTGCTTGCCTTGGTCCCAAACAGCATCCACAGAGTGAAAAAGTAAATGATACAGCTGAAAAGACAGCAAACCCTCCTGACAGTCCACAGTGCTTATCAAAGTTAACTTTGCTTTTCTTACAGCTCCATAACAAACTTACGGGCTAGGCAGTCTCTTACAGGGCCCGGTCAACAGGAATACCAGGGCAGGGTAATTTCTTTTTCAAAGGAGCAAAGGTAAGAACTGCGAGCACGGTTCTAGGCCTGTGAGTTTGAACAACCGAACATTTGCTCTTCATCAACCAAATACAACCTTCGTTGACATTGAAGGGGTTGTTGTGGTGGAATAGGTAACTAGTGAGTCCAGGTAGTATAAAGTAGGAAAGTGGGTCCTGGGCTAAGTCTCAACTCCAGAGAGCCCCATGTAACCATTCATCTGGGACCAGAATTCTGACTTCCCCTAAGCTAGTCCAGTTCCTCCTCCTCCTAGGCCACCAGTCAGGGAGGAGCCAGGGCCTATGTGTCTGGCAGGAGGCTAGTCTCCCCACTTGTCGGTGGCACAACTGCTCCAATCTGACAAGGCAGCTCAGGCCTGGAGGTGTTTGCCTGAGGCATGATAGATAGCCTCTTATCTCAGTCCTAAATAAGACTAGGCTAAATAAGCAAACAAAATGAGTGTAGTAGCTTCAAGTCAAGTATTGGTCATGTAGGTATGCCAGAATCAGCCCAGGGTCCCAGTCTTTACCTTTTCTTTTGCTTCTAAAATTAATGGTCCTTTCATCAGATGGGACATGTACTGCTGTTAAGCCACAGCTTGGGATCCTGACCAGAAAAAAAGGTAAGAATCCACAACTGAAAACGAAATGGGAACTTTTAAACTATGTGATCTGCCTGATCTCTGCTTTTAGCAGCAGGAAGTTCAGAAGATAGTGACAGTGAAAACATAGCCCTAAGGAGGGCAGTGGATTACCCCTTCATCCCCTTCCAGTGACCTACTTGTATTGGAAGTTTGTACCCTATTTCAGAATTAAGGTTAACAAAAAGGCTGTATACTTAATAGCCTTTCTTAAAAGTTAATAAGGATTGAGGATGATTGTTCTGCAAGGTGAGCAGAATGTCATAAAAGGCAGGTCCAACAAGATCTGGTTTTTTTTGTTGTTGTTGTTTAATTTTTCAGCTGAGTCCTGGGCATAATCTGCAAGGGAAAAGTGGAAATACTGAGACCATCTTTTAGTTTTAACACGAGAAAAAAAAGAAGAGGGTCATCCCATGGGGAAGTAGCAATACAGGTATATTTTATTTCACATTTTATTAGTAGACAGATGGGCAGAAAAAGACAAAATAAACCACTAAAGGGGAAGTTCAACACAAAATGCATCAGATAATCTTTTCTCATAAGTTAAACTGAAGAAAAACATCTACAATTTCAGCTAAGAAAACTATTAAAGTCAGGTGTGTCCTGCTGGTTTCAGAATAGTTGAAAATTGCATCTGAATCTTTTTGTAAATGTAAACTTTTTATCAGGATGGGAGGGGTGGAGAGTTAATTTTCAGTGGAGAACTACACATTTCCCCCTTCAATCTCTGTATATATGTCCCCAAAATAAGGAAACCAGCAAATAAAGAAGCAAATAATTATTAAGAGAAAAGAAGGGACTACAAAAAAAAGTTTGGCTAATAGAAAAGAACTCTGGAATGATATGAAATAAAAAGGGGAAGACTCTGAGAAGCAACAACGGAATCATGATAATATACTTTCTCCACCCAGCCTCAAAAAAAACACAGACCTGAAGAGCACCCAGAGAGGTCTCCACTAGAATCAAAAGGAATCTTAAAATGCAGGATTTTGACCAAACGATCAGCACAACTGTATTCTTAAGGTTCTGGCCTGAGCCTGAGATCTCCACTCCTAAAAATAAAAAAGTTACATGCTCAAGTTTCCTTGTGTTCTCAGGACAGAGCTCTGGAACCAGTATCTGGGTTTTACAGGTTAGTGTGAACTTACTGAATGTCCACCTGTTGGCAAATAAACACACCGCAGTCTTTTCTGGAACTGATTGTACTCTTATCAGAGGCAAACCCAGCCCTCAATAGTAACACCCAAAAGGGCTGAGAGGTATGACCACCTGGCTCTCTGGCTCCCTGAGTCAATGTGCAACAGAGGCCAACAGGGCCTAATGGGACGGGGCTGAGCAGCATAGCACCTCCCACAATGCCAAGGTGCCTGGCCTGCCCTGGGAGAGAAATGCTTTAGCAGTAAGGGTAAAGAAAATCTTAATTTTAGGACTCCAATAGAGTAAGACCAAAGTACTGGCTGTAAACTGTGTGTGTGTCACAGGGTGGGGTGGTGAGATATCAGAGCATTATGAGACTGGGCTCCAGAAGATTGCCAGTTATTTGGAAGCATTACTTAAGAAGTGTGGGGAGTAAAAAGCTAGTTCCGACATCCTTCTCTGAGAGTGTGCAGTCAGTGTTATGTCACACAAATAACTGCTCTGTTTTCTGAATATGGGGTTACTAGATTCAGGGGTACAAGTAGCCCTGGCCCCTTGGGGATTGGATATATTCTGGGACCAGGCTAAACAACATCCCATATGAACCATAGCACGTTAAATGTTCTCAATACCAGACCAATTTCATAGAGGCCAGAGAGGGTCACTGGGAATTAGTCAGCAAACGTTTGGAGAGTTTGAAGAGTGAATGAAAACCCTGAGATCAGAAAGGAAGGAGAAGCTAAGGAAGCAAGCATCACCTACTCTGTCCTAGGATCCATCCTACCCTGTCCCTCATCAAACCTTTTGCTCTTTCTGAGCTATAAGATCTGAAGAAAGGAGTTGACACTAGTGCGCAGGGATACGAAGTAGGATTGTAGTCAGTCTTTGCTGTATTTTCCTTCTAAAACCTATGGTTTTGCATAATGATTTTCCCCACTGAAAGAACACTGCCCTCCGATGAACTGGCCCTGCTCCCATAAGAAACAAAAATCACTGCCAAGTTCTGAAGTATCTGGTTGGTGAAGGCGGATGGATCTTAGTATTGATTGAAGTAACACATGATTCAGACTGGGGAAATTAAAGCTGCAGCAACTGCATGGCAGGAAGATCTAGTGTTGCCCAGACACTACCTGCAGCCAACTCCCTTGGCCCTGCCAGAAGAATCAGAGAAGCCCAGGGCAAGCTCCATGCACAACTTCTACTTGAACTCCACAGCCAGAGCACATTGAAAGGAGAGAAAAAGTCCAGGTCACATCCACTGAGGCAAGGTAACCGGTCACTCATGTCTCACATATAAATCCACAGTTATCACTAGCTCAATGAAAACCAAAATCTTAACACATGCACCTAGTATTAATACTGAGTACTTAAAACTGGCTACTTAAAAAAAATCCTCATGGTGAAAGTATAGCGGGAAAGGCCTTGTTAAATATATAAAATAGATGTTTTCTCTCCCAACAGTGATCACCAGTAGTTTTGACTTCCCCCCCGCCCCCCCCAGCAGCATCAACCAAACTTGGCAAAGTTAGTTTTAGCTCTTTGTTGCCATCACTAAGACTCCACACACACTAATCCCCACTCTCTCCCCCACTCCCTTGGGGGAGGGGGAGAACAATTCTGCCTTTTAAAATAAATAGCAATCAAGTGCTCAGTTCTATGTAAAGTATGAATATTTATTTCAGACTTTATATCCCAATCGATTTCAAAAAACAAAATCTGATTTCTCTCCTCAGAGTAACTGAGGCCTCTGTTATTATGATTTCCTGGAAGCTGAAGGGGCTCTGTGCCCTTAGGAACACATTTCATCAGGCTTAGCACAAAGTCCCTGACGCCCACTGTACCCCAGACTTAAGAACAAGAAAGAAACAAAATTCACCACCATGGGGTTGAACAAATGCACACACACTAATGTAAATGGAGCAGCTAAACCTTGGCAAAAATTTTTTAAGTTTGTTTTGTGGGATTTTTATGTTTTTTTTTTTTTCCATTTTCTTTTGCTACCCAGCATATGCAGCACTTGTGAACTCCCAATGGGTTCTCAGCTTTAAACACATTAACGTCTTGATGAAAGACTATTCTTCAAGAATCTAAAGACAGATCAAACGTGTTTTGCTGTGAACACTTTGTAGAGATGAAGTGAGGCAGGGGTTTGTGTTTAAAGAAAAAAAGAATCAATACAGTGATGGAAGGGTAAAGAATGCAAGAATTCGGACATTTCTGTAGAGGATTACCTTCTCTCCATTAAGAGGTCCATAAAAAGGAGCAAACTGAGATCCATAAGGGGAGTCAGCAGGAGCCGTGTTTGTTTTTCCCCACCCCCTGTGATAGGTTTTTGCTGAGGGGCCACTGCTAGGTCCCTACTTGCTCCCCTCCCTTTGGCCTGAGACGGCAGGGCAGTACAGGGGCATCGAAGGAACACGTCACGACTCCTCATTCCCAGAATCATCATCATCATAACAGTCGGCATCTTCTTCCTCCTCATCTTCATCATCAATGTCATCGTCGTACAAGTCGTCATAAAGCAAATCTGAGCTGTTGTCATTGGAAGGCACTTTAGTTTTGATGCAGTATTCCGCCAGGGTTGTAGGGACTTTTACTCCATCTTTTTCTGCTTCGGCTTTAGTGGCTGAAACCTGTTTTCTGAAGGGAGAATAGTTTATGTAAGTCTCTGTCTTGAAGATGGATTTATAATTGGCCTTTTAAAATACTGATTCAAATTTCTGAACTTTAGTACTTGCCTGAAAGCATCTGACAGCCTCCACTACACCAAAGGCTCTCAGCCTGTCAGGTACTGTTCTGAAGGACACTTAATGACCTTTTGAAGGGAGTTTAAAGACAGTGGATCTCAAATCACCTCAGATTTATGTAAAAGTATTTACAATTCTTTTGACAAGACATGCTGTCATACACCTGTGTTAGCAAACATGTTTCTCCCTGAAGAGGCTTTTTCCTTCCTTTTTTACCTGAAAAATTCTTATTGATGAGGCATTCTCTCTAAGGAATGCCACAGCATTATATATTCTTTCCATTGTATCTCATGTTTAAGCTTCTATAGTTGTACTTTCATTACATGGTCATTTGTTTACAAATGCTTGTTAAGTAAAGTGTGCGCTCTCCAGGAAGAAAAACTATTAGTGACTTAGCAGAGTGCCTGACACAAAGCTGGTGCATAATAAATGTTGAAAGAAAGAATGAGATAAACTATTAAGAAATAGGAAGAATACAAGTACCTTGGGAATAGTTATGCATCCTTCACTTACTAAATCCTTCCTTTCCTTGTACATCAGGCTCCTTTTATGAAGCATTCCCATCTTCCAATCCTCAATCCACTCCTGCTCTTCTAAATTTCTATAGGTCCTTACTATTTATACTAATTATCTTCAATCTTTGGTGTACACCAGTCACCTAGGTGGCTGATAAAAACAAAACACAGACATCCAGATTCTATCCTTATGATCTTACTGAATGGTTATGGATTAGGCAGGGGAATATCTAAAGGTGTTTCCAGTCAGAAAACTTAGCTGAATAATATAGATTAGCAGTTTTCAATCAGATAACATGCATTTCTCTGCAAGGCTTTTTTTTTTTTATTTGTTGAATTTTGTAGACAAATGTTTCTTCTCTTTTTTCAGTTCCCTTTCCCCCTTTTTTTTTTTTTTTTTTTTTAATATCACAAGGGATCACACTTCACATCACTTAGCTCTGAACTTAAATCTCACCTTAGAGGAAGCCTGTTCTGACAACCCAATTTAGAGCAGCCATCTCACTGCTCCATCACATTATCCTACTTACCACTACCTACTTTTTCTTTTGATGATTTTCATTTGTATCATGCTGACTAGATTTAAAAAGGGACATTTTGTATAAATTCAAGTGCTTACTAAACTGCAGAGATGAAGGAACTCTATTTTTAAAGGGTATAAAAATTAACTATTAAGGGAGAATTGAATTTCATACTGCAATTCAAGTACCAGTTCTTGGGTACTGTAATGAAAACCTTATGTCCTACTCAGGACATGACCAAGAGCCTACTGTCTTCTACTTTTTTCCTTTTACACAGATGGAAACACTAAAGACCCAAAAACTTAACTGATAAAATGGTCACATGAAGTGTGGCAGAGCTAGGAGCAGATTCCAAGTCTCCTAATTCTTATTCTAGGATTCTTTTAAACCATATACCAATGTTGGTGATGATGATGATACCCAGAAGATACTGCTGCTATTGTCAAAAAGGTCAATGAACAGGGCTTCATTAATAAAAATTTTGAGAACAAAAATACCTGAAATGTCTGAAGTACCTTGGGTGCTTGCTACACTTAACAAACATGTTGAAAGTCCATAGTGTGTTCATCCCAAAAATTATAAGAAGGGAGAGTTTACAAACTTGACTGACCCAGAACCCAGAAGTTCTGGTTCCCAGGAAATCAGAGCTGCTGCAGTACTGTCTTATGTTATGTGGTCTCTCCAAACAAACTCCTACGCTCTGGCACAAATCTCTTTCTAGACAATAAATCTAATTGAGAGTAGACGTTGAAGTTCAATTTATACTTATGGTTCTAGGATATAACCTTGGTTCCAAGTATAAAGATGTGAAGTAATTAAACACAAAACAAAGCGTCTTACCTAATGATTTCAGCATATTCTTTGTCTTTTCCTTTACTGTCCCTCCATTTCCTGAACATAACCGAAGCATCCACATTGGCTGGGGAGAAGGTGTTGGGCTCATTAAGCAATGAGATTACACTTAACAGGATAGTCCTAGAAACAGGAAAAAAGGGTCAGATGCAAATACCCAATATTCATAGGATTCAAAAATTATTCTTTTAAATTTAAGACTATAATATTTTGAGACCTTAGGGAAATGGAAAGAGTATCATAAATTTTATTTTCAGTACTCAGCTAACTGGGAGACAAAAGCAGAAGAAAGATGTGAGTCTAGCTAGGATCTTGTTGCAGGGCATAAAACTCTAGAAGGCACCATCCCACTGGCTACATGTTCCAATCTGCAAAAAGTAGAGGTCTGAAGCTTTCTTAATAACATTTTAAAAGTTACAAGTTTAATAGGAAGAAAAGTAAAAAATATTTAGCTTCAAGGCAATCTTTTCATGGGAGATGGGAAAGGATAAAAATGATGCTACTTTATACATCCAATTTCTATACATGACTACTTAGAAGATCTAAGAAGCAGTATTACATACAAGTATTTTTCCATCTTTTTAAGGGAAGGAAGAGAGAGGTAAGCAGGAGAATGAAGGAAAAAGAACTAGTCTTTGAATAATAGAAATCTTTTTACTATGCACCTAGATGCCAGAGGCACCAAGTGAGATGTCAGATGTACAACAGCGAACAAATTAGATGCCATCGCCTGATCTCCAAGGGCTTATAATAGGTCTTGTGGGAGATATAAGCAGGCAGTTTTCATCCACAGATAAAAACTAGTCATCTTAATCACAGGGAATAAATTTCCTGTTAGATAAATTAACCAAAAGAGCACAACAGGCTCCCCAAAATATTCCAAATTATTCTCAAGTTTCTTTTCCCCTAAAAGTTATGTGCGTGTAAGGAAAAAAATGGGAGGAAAAATTAAATTTCTCTACCTTTTCTTACTGGTGCAAGGTTATAGATTGTGTTGTTGCAAAATAGCCTTTTGCTCCTGGCCCCAAGCAAAAAATAAAGGGAGGGTACCAGGCAATCAGATGTTTCATCTGATGAAACCTAGTCCTAAAAAGGGTAGAGTTTCTGTTATGTGATGATATAAAATTATGACAAAAGCACTTTCAAAACTTTCCCATTTAGTTATAATCTCAATCTCAATCTCTCTCTCTCTCTCTCTCACACACACACACGACCTATTAGGATAATAATTCCTTGCCCCTGCACTTTCAACTTTCCCATTTAGTTATAATCTCAATCTCAATCTCTCTCTCTCTCTCTCTCACACACACACACGACCTATTAGGATAATAATTCCTTGCCCCTCCTGCCAAGATCCTTCTGGATTTCTCCAAAAATTACATTTAAAATACTCAAAGAAGCTCATCACTGCCAACAATGGGAAATGGACAGACACAACATCTTAGAAGCAAAAGAAAAATATGGGTAAGAAATTCTATAAGGGTTGCTTCAGAAGAAAACGTACAAAACCTGTTAAATAAAGATAAGGACAAAGTGTGGTATAAAGGGAAACAGCTTTAATGGTCTAGATCAGTGCTGTATACTTACAACTTTGTGATGATGGAAATGTATAATCTTTTATCCAATGTGGTAACCACTATGGCCACATGTGGCCATTGAGTATTCTGAAAGGTAGCCCGTGCAACTGAGGAACTGAATTTTCAATACTAGGTTAAGTTTAGTCACATGTCCAGATGAACCATTAATTAAGAAACTTTCCCCATGAGTTTCACCAAGTTCATTTTTCTTACATCTTGTGTACATTATTAAAATACTATATTGGGAAATACAATTTTTTTTTGAAAAACGGTGAACCATCCATTTCTACCAAAAACTTTATCATTTGTTCCTAACTGAAATCCATGATGCTTTAGAAGCATCAGGTACTCTAGTGGACTGACAATAATAGTTAACCCAGGACATTTTCATTTTCATCTGGAAAGCAGAATATATATGTTTTTTTGTATGGGGAATCCATTCTATTGGTTCAGGTGGCATTAGTCTTCCCTTACCATCATGCCACACCTTCATACAAACAACCTACCTATACCCACAGCAGTAGACATATCACCAAATGCTGGCCAAAGGATTCCATTATCTTATGATGATGACGATAATAGGTTTGGGGATATGCATGTGACATAAGCTGGGGCAATCAGAACCCTGGTGGTCACTATGATGGTTCTAAACTAACAGCAGAAAGGTAATTTTTTATTCTTGATTAAACCGACAAGTGAGAATATGGAACGTCTAGAGCAGGTGGCTGTCTTTTTCACCAAGTGATAAGGGCTTGCCTAATAAGGCTAAAACAGAGCAAAGCAGAATTGAGATTTTACTGATGCAATTCAAAAGCAACATCCTATTCAAAATTTCCAAACCAGTATGTTGTGGATGGGTTACAGGTAAATTATACCTAAATTGATTCCATGGGGCAGTTGGGTGGGTTAAACTTGGGACAACTTGAGCCTCTGGAACATCAACTACTGGCCAAAGGGGCACCATCAGTTTACTACATTGTAATCTAAAATTACTAACATTTCATCTTTTCTATGTACCATGACTGAAAAGGTTTGGAGAAAATGTCATACACAGTTTAAATTGTCTAGCACTTGTACCAAAATAATTTGACACAGGCAGTACAGCTTTAGCATGGTAAATAACTCTGCAAGGTAAGTGTTATTAATTCTATTTTTATACAATGGGAAAATTAACTGCTAAGACAATACTGGCAGAATGGACAAAACATGCTCTTTCTGTTGTTGCCATCTTTTGTTTTTGTTAGTTTCAGTGTTTTATTAAAATTTTTATTTTATTTTATTTTTTTCAGAAGAAAAACCGAAGGTGGAGAGGGTTAACAACAGGTGAAATAATAATAAAACTATCAAATTAACATCCGCCAAAAGAGACCAAATTAATATCCCCCAGTAAAGAGGTTATTCAAACCCATTGAAGGGATTGGTTTCCTACAATCATGAACAAAGAGAGAAAGGATCAGGAAAATGAACACTCTTAGTCTCATTTTTTCCATATAAGTTCACAGTTCCACATGAAGTTCTGGGGTTTAGCAGTACCATAGAGTTGCATTTGTCCATTTAGACAATCTTGTGGCACTTGGACACAAATTTTTTGGATTAGTACATAAATTTTTTGGAACAGACTCCAAGCACCCACCCCTGGACTCGCAGCTCCCATAAAGAAGAACTTCACTGTCCTCCATTGTAGGTAGAGAGGAACTGGTCTAGCTGTCCAAATTCAGTGGTGTGTTTAACATGTGTTACAATAAAGAGCAGTCCTAAACTAGTAAGGATTTGTGATAAAAAATGAGAGACAAAGAGTTCTTAAGTGTTTTTAACTTACTGTACAATTGCCATGACCACCACCATTCCCAGAGTTAGAGATAAATGTGCTCCCTCTGCCCCGACTTTAAGCCAGGGCAAGGGACTATGGATAGGAGTTTTCAGGACAGGATCTGGGCCAAGATAGAAAAACATTAAAAGGAGAAAGTAAATACAAAAAGATAGGCAAAAGCACTACGTTTTATGTAGTCTTCAGGTTCATGTTTCAGATCCTTTTGCCCGCTTTAGTATTTTATTTAGCTGTCTTCTTTTGAATAAAATATAAGTTTGTGAACAATAAAAACACCCAAGGAAAATAAAGACCAACTAATAACACACAGACATACACATTAACAGCAAGCTAGCAAGTTGTGAAGTTCTACAGAGCTGAGATGTTTAAAAAACAACAAAAGAAGCATTTAAGGGAGACATCTATGAACCAATGAGTTATATTTGTATTTGCCCCTTTTCAACATATATAGACAGTAGTTAATGATATGGTTCTGCCCTTTCTCTGTTATCCACTGTATCACCACATGTACAACTTTAGTAGAGAGGACAGAAAACTGGCCCTAGCGCACACAACAAAATATGACTTGGCTTACAGGTCTGCCTGGAAACTAAGCAGGAAAAGTCTGGAATTTTGCAGAATTAATGATTGGCACTTTTGCTCCAGTATATACATACCCTCCATACAGCATGTGAGATAGAAAGGGTTCATTCTTAAAAAACTAAATTTATTTGACTTAATACATACATTCACATACATAGATGAAGATGCAGAGAGAGATGCTAATTGACTGAGATTCTTAGGTTTTACAGGCCGAACAAAATTTGATGGAAGTTGATGTGTGATGAAGTAAAGCCCAGTGCCTAACCCTTCTATTTGACCTGGGTCCTTTTAATCTCTCATTTATACTATTTCAAAAGATGGACCAGTAACACCAGAAGACCACTCAGTGAAAACTCAGTCCTTATGTTTCAAAATGGGAGAATTTCAAGAGTCCATTGTGGCAAAGAAGTCTGTTTTGACTAGGTAAATGTGGTAATTTAATGGGTCGCAATTTACAAGTAGTTTTTCTTTATGCTGGTAAAGCAACAAACAATATAGCAGCTCCTGCTGTGCAGTCAGTCCTAGAGCTGCTACTGACTGGCATATCCTTGAGAACACATGATAGGAATGAGGATCTCAGATTGAAATACAGAAAAACAAAATCAGAACATTTGAGTTTAAAAAAGAAATTTAAAAAGCACACAAAATAGGTATCATTTGCACAGAATGAAAATGGCAAGTAGAGTGTGATGAGACCCAATGTACAAACATCAAGGGAGCAATTAAAATCATCCTGGCTCAGAATGGGGTTTACAGGAGCCCTAGGAAGAGCATTTTCCCTGATCTTGCCTACTTTGCCACCCAATGCTTGGGGTAGTCCCTAGCTCCCTGCCCTTTCAGTGGGTTGTAGATAAGAAAACATCCTACTCTACTCCTGAGAGAGACCCTTCTACATGAAAGTGTCCTCTGAACTGAGAATGTATGGTACAGGAATTATAACAAAATTTATTTTTAAAAGACTGACAACAGATCACTACATGATTTTTGCCAAATATCTTGAATGAAAAGGATTTGTTTTGACTGCTGTACAATTTTATTCTATGATACATAAGCAAGGTTTCTTACTCATTTCATCTAATATACACATAATGTATATTATTCATACATAGATATATATAAAGTTGAACCTGTATTCAGTCTCATTCTAGCAATGCCGTTATTCATGGATACATGAACTAATTGGAAATAGATATCTATCTAATTAAAAATGCACTTCTAATAATTATTAAATGTAAAAAGTAAAAATATATTAAAAGTATAATATACTTGTATTGTTTTTAATCAACTGTATTAGTAAAATTATTCAACACAAAAATAAGCTTAACTAGAACCTTACTGTCACAAGCAATTAAAAAAACATCTTACTGATTTTTGTTGTAGAAAAATATTATAGGATAAATAATATAAAGCTATCAAACAAAAATATTTCAAGTATTAGGATAAAACTCAGTACGGGTAGTAAATGGAAACTCGAATGCAAGGAGGAAAAATGTACTTTTAAATAAAATCTGTGATGTAAGAAGTTGCACTTAAAAACGTGCAATAGTATATATAGTTTTACAAAATTATTTTAAGGATTATGTGAGCAACCCCTACACATAGAGAACACTACTAAAGAAACAGATGATAAATATCCATCCATCTAGGTAGATCAAGAAATCAATCAATACATAGTCGAAGGAAATCTCAAGAAATATGAGCCTTCCAAATCATAAGAAACATCCACATATATAAGGAAAAAACAACAGAAGTCAATTTTCAATTTGTAAAGACTAAGAATTCAGCAATGAATCCAAATATGGACATCATGAGATCCAGAGATGCAGGATGGAACTTAAGATAACAGCAGAGGAAGAATTCGGACTAGGAAAATTCTCCCAAGGTGAACACAGAGAAATGAGTAACATATGTATCACTGCTCCATTAATACAGCTCTTCAAAATGATGCATACATGCTACTTAAAGCTCTAGCGGAAGACAAAACAACCAAATTATAAATAGGATTCTTTTGTACCTGTTGAAAGATAATAGCCAATCTTAAGAAACACCTAAAAACCAGATTATTCCTAAAGTAACCCCTTACCTGACATTCTGAGTAGGATTCCACCTTTCGGAGGGCAGTTCACCACTCTGTGGGTCATCTACAGGTGGATGAAGAATTGAAATGCATACATCTCCATTCTATAAGACACAAATATCACATTCAGTAAATATTAAAAAATGATATTAAAAAAGATATCAGTTATGAAATTTCTTTTAGTCCTACAAAACTTGTTTTCTTATCAATAGGTGAGAAAACAATTCTGCTTTTACTTCACATTTGGAATCAGTGTTAAAAATTAAACATTTCTAGACGTTGGAAACATGGCAGAGTGAAAGATGTCCCCAGATATCTCCCCTTGAAACAACAATAAGCTGAACATCTGAAACAACATAGAACACCAACCGGCTCACAAGTATGTCTGAGTGAGGGATCTGTGAATAAGAGCTACCACAGGTCAGAACTCCAGGAGTTGGGGGTAGACTGGGAGAAACAAAGAAGCTGCTTCTGTCAGCCAGAGCTCCCAGCAGGAGGAGGGGGAGCAGAGAAGGTGTGGCAAGTTTCCTAAACAGCCCTGCCCCAGAGAGCTATGAGCTCCACGCAGCCGGTGGCAGTGCCTAGGCATCAGGGCAGGAAGCAAAGAAGTGGGGACAGCAGAGAAGTAGGGATGGCTGAGAAGCAACAGTTGACTATTAACACTCGCGGCTGCAAAATGCCAAGCTGAACTGCAGCCCCCATCCTCCAACCCAGATGAGCCCTCTCCCCATATCCTCCAAGACTGAATACCGCGGAGCCCCAAGGGATTCTGAGCAAAAGCTATGGAAACTGTCACTAACACAGATAGGGACTGAGACTGAGGGTAGCGAGCGTGACTGAATATAAGGGGGAAAAAAGGCATTTTTTACACTTTATATAAAGCAGGGATCCAAGAGGCTTAGGTGCCAACTACTGGAAACCAAAAGAAAAACTCCTTCTTAGCAGCAGGCTAAAGAAAGACTTATACATAACTCTTCTTCCTGGAAAAAAATGGCAGAATACGCTTCCATTAATGCCGAGGCAGAGAAACAGTCCATTAAACAGCATGAACAATGAAGGTGACAAGGCAGCTCAGAAAGAAAGATAAAAATCTCCAGAAAATAAGCTTAAAGACATCGAAATATGTGACTTCTAAATGACAAGAGAATTCAGGATGATACTTCTGAAAAAACTCAATGAGATCCAAAATAATTCATATCAACAATCCAGGAACTGAAAAAATAACTAGATCAGCAGAATGAATTTTTTAGCAAGGAGACTGAAACCCTCAAACAGAACCAAATAGAACTTTTGGAGATAAAGAACACACTAAAAGAGATGAAAAATGAAATAGCAAGCTTAGGAAACAGAGTCGACCAAATGAGGGAAAGGATCAGAGATATCGAAGACAGAAATCTAGAAATAAATCAGAAGGAAGAGAGAAACCAAAGAATGAAAAATAATGAGGGTCCTCAAAAAACTAAGAATTGATCTACCATATGATCCTGCAATCCCTCTACTGGGTATTTACCCCAAAGACTTGAAAACCCATATCCGAAAAGATACTTGCACACTGATGTTCACAGCAGCATTATTCACAGTGGCCAGGACATGGAAGCAACAGAAGTATCCAACAGTAGACAACTAGATAAAGAAGCTATGGTACATATATATAATGGAATACTACTCGGCCATAAGAAGAGATGAAATACTGCCATTTGCGACAACATGGATGGACCTCGAGATAATTATGCTTGAGCGAAATGAGCCAGACAGAAAAAAATGAAAACCACATGATATCACTTATATGTGGGATATAAACCTAAAAGCAACAAACAAACAGGACAAACAGAGACTCATGGACATGGACAATAGACTAGTGGTCACCCGAGAGTAGAAGGGGAGGAGGGATGGGAGAAGTAGATGGGGTAAAAGGGGTCAAACATGTGGTGAAAGAAAGAAATCTAACTATGTGTAGTGAACACACAACACAATATATATATGCCTTACTGCTGAATTGTATACCTGAAACTTACTGGATTTCATTAACCAATGTCACCATTATAAAAATAAATAAAATAAAAATTAAACATTTGTTATATTATGTTTTGACAAATTTCCAAGATATATTTCTTAGTTAAGAAACACTGTAGCACTATTCTTCTAAAAAATCATTTCAAAATAGAAATAAACATGATAAATCAAGATTCAAGAATCCTGAGAAGCAATTAAATCTCACTGTTTTCAGACACATCTGTACCTAAAGTATATAAAAAGAAAAAAAATGTCCTTGCTTAAAACCTGCAGAGATGCTATAATCACCTTTAATATCAATCACTGGTTTTAACAACTATGGTTTATATAAACTGAAATGTTTCATAACCTAATTATAACTCCCTCAGTATATGGATAGAAGAATTCACCACAATAATCTTAATATTTTGGTTTGTAAACTTAAATTATAGGACCTAATCCATGAGTACATTTAGTTTCAGTCAAAACACATATGGATTGCTTACCACATGCAAAAAGACTGTTATTCAACAACAACAAAAAAGACTGAGGCTGTAGTCATGTACCAGTGTATGTATTTAATAAAACTGTAACCAAAGCTCTTGTGATTTTTAAAAGCTGACATAATAAACTTTTTTCTACCAATGATAGTCTATAATATTTATTTTTAGTGCTCGTGAAGTTAGTATAACATAAACTCTTTCATCAATTCCCTTATTTTGACATTTGAGTAGGCTTTTGCTTTTTGTATATTTGTTTTGTTGGTGTTACTCTCATTGTTCCTCTCAGTTTATCCCTAGGTACTTAGAATAGATAACTCTGCAGTAAACATTTTGGTGACTAGAGCAATTTGAGATCTATTGTGTTTCTACCATAGGCAGGTAAGTAGGGAGCAATTTCCAGTAATATTATTCCTTTGGCCAAGAACCATGAGCTCCAACCATCTCTAGAATCACAAATAGTGACATGGGCCCTCAAAAAGTTCAGTTCTAACTACAGGAGGTGAACACACAGTGTAAATATATATATGCCTTACTGTTAAAGTGTACAGCTGAAACTTATTGGATTTCGTTAATGTCACCATAAAAATAAAGTATCTCAGAAATGGCAAAAAAAAGTTCAGCTCTGATACCATTTCCAGAGTGTAGCAAAAGTAAATTAACTAATGTGAGAAGAATCTCTAACGAACTGTTTGGCTACATCAAATATAATTTTTAACTATGATTTATCACTTCTTTTAAAAACAAGATATTTATGACATGGAAAATGACTGCATAATTTTAAGATCTGCATGCATTATTTTGTTAAAATTTATTATGAATATGAAAAATATTTTTAAAATAATGATCCAATGCTAAATCTTATGATATAGAACTAAACAGCCTAAGTAGCAAAAAAAAAAAAAAAAGTGGAAAGGGAGTTTATCTACCTACACTTTCTTCTGCCAGAGCTCTGTATCCTTTATTCTTTTTGAGTGAAGTTTGAGAATTAGATAACTAAGATACAAACAAGTGAGTATACGGCTTTAAAATTAGTTCTTAACAGCAAGACAAAAGCTTGAATCTTCTCAATTTTGCTATCTAAAATCTATATATACTATATAATTTTGAAGGGAAGAACTTCTGATTGTTAAATGGACAGGGATATAAAAATATTTCTTTGTGTCCTGAACTCAGTTTCCTAGGCAGGATAAATCTGTGATATAGACTAGAATAAGGTACCCACTGTTGTTTATTTGTATTATGATTATGTCAAATACCATATACACTAAAAGAAAATATTCTGGGAACTTATTTCTGAAAATGTAACCACATATCACATTTAAGCACCAATCTGTCGTGTTTTAAGAAGGAAAGAAAAATGAAGATAAAGCCTTACAGAAAAAAAGCAGGCTGTGAAAAACGATAAAGCTGCGCCAGCGTGCTAATTTATACAGGTTTGAGATCCAAATTCAGGACCTTTGGGTAAGTTCTTCATTTCTTGCTAACAAGCATTTTAAAGGCTATGTAGCTGTTTCTGGAGCAAAGGTACTTCACTTCCCAATATCCACCAGGCTTAAAAAAGGACTATATGACTAAGGCTAAAAATTTTACAAAGCAATTTTAATGCTTGGGCCACAATTACAATAAAATGAGACCATTTCAAAGCTCTACTGCAAAGAAAAAAAAAAATTATATAATGGTAAAGGAGTGAACTCAAAAAATATTTTAGTGGGCCCTGACCTATTATTCTGAGAAACATAATGCATCATTCTAGTATCCTTATAGATTAGTCTAAAGCTAATTTTCACCTTGGATATATTCCAAAAAAGGCTCAATTGCTCTACAGTCCAAATACAGCAGGATAAATCCCCCCCAAAAGCTGAATCTCTGATCATAGCAACAGGTGACCCTTGCTATGGAGGCTAGAAGACAGGTACATGAATAAATTTGTATGACTTTCATCTACTAAATTTTAAAAATGCAAATGTCAACACATATGCATTATAATTTTAGCCAAGGTTTAAAGCCTTAATTAGATTAACTATAATATACACTTATTATAAAACTACCCTCGGTTTTGAACAATTAAACTAGAGGCTGCTAACAAAAAGTGGGAAGCCATGAATAGTCCTTTGTGGCTATAGAATAACTACTGAAGCATGGACATATAAAGGCTATTGTAAAAGATTATATCTAAAAATATAAATCTTCAGAGAAATTTACAATAGATGTCTCTTACCTCATAAATGTTGGGGTGCCACATTTTGGTCAAGAATCTGAAGGTAGGTGGTGAATATGGGTAGTCAATAGGAAACTTAATATGCGCCTAAAAAGAAAAAGAAAATATGAAATGCTAATAAATGAGACGACAGATTATTCATCTACCTAATAATTCACCCTATTACACCCCAAAGAAACAAAAATCCTTTCCATAAACAGTGGGGATTAAAAGAGCTTGTATATATTTTTGTTAACCCAAATGCCAGGATGATTATTAGCACATTCTTATAGCATCTCTTCAAATATGTGTTTATGCAAAATCACTAAAACTCAACAACTATATAATTTTTAATTGAACTCACAAGAACGAAAACAGTAATATGGACAGATATGTCACATTAATTATATTTTATTTTTATAACAAAAAATAATTAATACAACCTTATGGTACATAATACAGAACAAAGATATATATTTTTTACTCAAATAATTTAAAAACCACCCAGAAAAATAAATGCTACCATATGAAATAGCTCCTTCCAGTAGTTTGTTGGTACATATGCTTCTTTACTTTACAAAACTTACTTTCAAAAATTTAAATGTACTGTATTTTATACTGTCTTTTTCCATCTATATATTATAACATTTTCCTATGTCATAAAATAAACTTCATATGTATGATTGTTAGTATCTGTGCAATGTTCCATCATATGGATATACAGATGAATCATTTTTTAAAAAAACATTTATTCTGGGGCATTTGGTTTTTTTCACTCTTTTGCTATTGTAAATATTGCTGCAGTGAATGTCACTGGCAGTATCCCATATTTCAAATACAAAGAAATCCAGAAAGAGCTTCCTTTAACAATACCAGTAAAAGAGAGTGAGGAAGGGAATTAAAGGACAAGCTAAGAGTAAATAAACTAAGGACATTAGTGGAAATTGCAGTCAGGCCCCTCAAAAATTCTTTCTTCAAAAAAAGCAATGAGAAAATTAGCAACATTGTAAGAATCAACCTCTTCACAATCTAGAAAATAACCAAAGGCTTGCAGCAATTCAGAGAGTGTCTATTTAAGCTGAACTTCAATAATAACAGTAAACTTTTTGGTCTTTTAATTTGCCCTAGTACCATGCCCGGCTCTCCAGAGCCATGGTAGCCTTCAAAAAAACAGCTCACATTCGAAGTGAACAGCAGCCACAAAATGGGTTGGAACTTCTTCAAAGCCTTACTTCCAAAGCACTATTATTATTTGACCCTTCTAGTGGTTCCCTAGAAGACCCCAATTGCTTGTTAGGGCCAAAAGAGATTAACCACAAAATTTAATAGGAAAAGCTGGGATATGAGATGTCCATAAAGGCTTTGAAAAGCTCTGACAAATTCCTAAGAATCTAGAAGACCAGGTCAATGTGTAGGTCTGTGCATATGTCTAGGATAGATGCACATGCTTAGAAAAGTCATAGGAAGTAATTAGAAGGCCCTAAACTATCACCTTTGGCTTAACTTGAGGATCCCACAAGAAGGAAGGCTAAGGCAATCAATGACATGCACACAAAGCTCCTCTACAATGCCCAAGAGAGGGGAGAGGAGAAAAGAAGTGATCCATGAGAATCCCAGCTGACTTCTTTACAGAAATGGAAAGGCTGATACTAAAATCCATATAATAATTCATGGGACCTAGAATAGCCAAAACAATATAAAAAGGAGAACTAGACAACCACACTTTCCAATTTCAAAACAACGACAAATCTACAGTGATGGAGATGATCTGTTACTAGTATAAGGGCAATTCAATGGGGTTTGGAAAGTCTTTTCAACAAATTGTTCTGAGACAACTGTATAGTGATATGCAAAAGAAATGTAGTTATATATTTGAAACAGAGAACTCTGTTCTTAACAAGGCCTGCCCTCAGGGAAAACTAGTTAACTGGAGCCTAACATGCTGAGGTATTATCAGAGTCTAAATGACCTGGGGGAAGAGAATACAGTACCCAACTCCAGCCTGCATGTCCTACCTTAGAAAAGCTTACAGTCCAGAGTCAAGCTCACTAAAAGACTGAGACCCAATCATGGGAGTGTAGAATGCTTCCCCTTTCCCCTATACATTACCACTAAATTATTAAGGCCTATTTATAGCAGTTCTTTTTCCCTAGTACAGTATATTAAACTATCAAGAAAAAAATTACAAGGTGTACCAAAAGGAAAATCACAAATGAAGAGACAGAGCAGTGATCAGAACCGGACATTACAGGGATGCTGGAATTATCTGACTGGAAATTTAAAACAACTATGATTAATATTCAGAGGATTCTTTTTGAATTTATTAAATTTAATAAATATATTAAAAATTATTTAATTATAGTTGACACGATATTGTATTAGTTTCAGGTGTATGACATAGTGATTAGACATTTAAATACTTTATAATGTGATCACCACAATAAGTCTCTTATCCATTTGTTACCATACATACTTATATTATTTACTCTATTCCCAATGCTGTATATCCCTGTGACTTATAACTGTAAGTTTGAACTTAATCCCCTTCTCTTTTCCTCTCAATTCTCTCCTCCTTCCCCTTCTGCAACCATGAGTTTCTTCCCTGTATCTGAGTTTGTTTCTTCTTCGTTTTGTTTTTTAGATTCCACGTATAAGTAAAATCATTCGGTATTTGTCTTTCTCTATTTCGCTTAACATAATTTTCTCTAGGTCTACCCATGTTATCGTAATTGGCAAGATGTCATCTTTTTTATGTTTTTGAGTAATATTCCATTGTATATAGGTACCACATTCTTCTTAATCCATTCATTTTATCAAAGGTTGCTTCCATATCTTGGCTACTGTAAACAAGGTTGCAATGAACATGGGGAGAATATATCTTTTTGAATTATTGCTTTTGTTTTCTTTGGATAAATACCCAGAAGTAGAATTGCTGGGTCATATGGTAGTTTCTATTTTTAATTTTCTGAGAACTCTAAGGATTCTAATGGATTAAGTAGATAGCAGACGGGCAATGTAAGCAAGGAAATGGAAGTCCTAAGAAAGAACCAAAGACAAATGCTAGAGATAAAAAACACTAATAGAAATGAAGAATGCCTTTGATCAGCTTAGGACCACAAAGAGTTTAGGAAAGAATCTCCAAGTTAGAGGAAATATCCACAGAATCTTTGAATACAAAAAAGCAAAGAGAATAAAGACAAAAAAAACAAAACAAAAAACACCAGGCTTTCCAAGGACTATGGGACAACTACAAAAGTTGTTAACATACATGTAATGGGGATGCCAGAATGAACAAAAGACACCACAAAGAAAATGAAAAAGACAACCCACAGAATGGGAGAAAATATTTGCAAATCATTTATCTGATAAAGAACATGTATCCAAAATATGTAAAAAGTGGTAATAATAGAAATAACTCAATTTAAAAGTAGGCAAAGTATCTGAATAGAAATTTATCCAAAGGAAATAAACAAATAGCCAATAAGCACATGGAGAAATGCTCAACACCATTAGCTACCAGGGAAATGCATATCAAAATCACGAGATACGACTTCACATCTACTAGGATGCCTGTAGTTAAAGAGACAAATAATAAAAAAAATGTTGGCCAGAATGCCTTGAAGTTGGAATGCTTTATACACTGCTGATGGGAATACAAAATGGTATAGCCTCTTTGAAAAACAATCTAGCAGTTTCTTGAAAGAATAAACATAGTCACCATGTGACTCAGCAAGTCCACTACTCGGTGTATGCCAAAGAGAAATGAAAGCATTACTTCCAAGTAAGGCATTTCATTTCCACAAAGAACTTGTACACAAATGTTCACAGCCAAAATGTAGGAACAACCCAAATTGTCCATCAATTGAAGAATGGATAAATAAAATGTGGCATATATTCACACACTAGACTATTATTCAGCAATGAAGAGGAACAAAGTACTGACACATGCTACAATGTGGATGAACCTCAAAAACATTAGCTATGTGAAAGAAGAGAGAATCATGAAAGACCACATATTTATGAAATGTCCAGAATAGATTAGTCGTTCCTGAGGGCTGGGTGTGAAAATAAAATTGGGAAGGAAGAATGGTGATTGTTAAAACGTACGGGGCTTTTGGAGTGAAGAAAATGTTCTAAAATTGACTGTGGTGATGGTAGCACAGCTTTATGAATATAGTAGAGACCACTGAATTGTTTACTTTAAAGCTGCTTATTAAAAAAACAAATTATAGCCCAAAAGTAGTCACACCCAGTAGCAACAAGCACATCTAATTCCTCACATCTTGGCTGCTAAATACCATTTTCTAATAAAAGGAACCAAAGCTCTTTGGAGAAATACTTGATTCTAGAACTGGGGCCAAAAAAAAAAAAGGAAAAGAAAAAGAAAAACAAGATGAGTGTGGAACATCTTATAGTGACTGAAAGTAAGGAAATGCTAAAGAAAAAGGATGGAGGCATGCCAGAAGTCAACATGAAAGAGTTCCTAATGGCCAAAACTAAAACAATTCATAGTACTGGATCATAAACCAAAGTATAAAATAAATTTAAATGAGTACATATTGGCATAAATTACTGAATCAAAAAAATACTGGGGAAGAAGAGACAAATCTTCCTTATAGTAGTACTCTAGATAATATATGTAGATATATCCCATTCTGGAAGTGAAGTTTGATTTCCCTTCCCATGAGTGTGCACTGGACTTAATGATTCACCTCCTAAGAATAAAGTATGGAAAGGAAAAAATAGTAATTTTACAGTGGAGAAAACTAGCAGACACCAACTTAACCAAGTGGCCAAAGTTAATAGTACCGGTACTATGTCATGGTGAAATCATGATTTCCCTGATATGATATAGTGAGAAAGACAGTACATCTCTATGATGGTCTTATCCCCAAGCCCTCAATTCCAGTCTAATAATGAGAAAATCATTAGACAAATCCAAGTGGAAGGATATTCTATAAAATATCTGACGAGTTATCTTCAAAACTGTAAAGGTCATGAAAAATAAAGAAATATGGAGAAACCATCAAATACTGAAGGAGTCTAAGGGGACATGACAACTAAACTCAATATGGTATCTTAGATTGGATCTGGGAATAATAAAAAGACTTTAGGGGTGGTAGGTAGGGGAGAATGAAGCATGACTGCTAAAGGGTATGGCATTTCTTTGTGTGTGTAGGGTAATGAGATATACAGGAATTGATGATGATGATGGTTGTATAGCTTGTGAATATACTAAAAACCATGGAATTGTACACTTGAAAGGATGAATTTTATATGTGAATTAGATCTCTATTAAAAAGTACATTAGTGGAAAAATTAGTGGAGAAAGAGAAAGAAGGGAAGAGAAGAAAGCTCAAGTGACTATATGAATATCAGAAGATGTATATTTTTAAAATAAGGAATATTATTAGGAATAAAGAGGGCAATTTCATAATAAGGAGCTAAATGCATTCAGAAGACATAATAATTGTTAATGTGTATATACCTGACTGCAGAGCTTCAAAATACAAAACCACTGAGAAATTATATCATTGAAAAGAAAAACAGAAAAAACTACTATTAGTGAAAGACGTCACTTCTCTCTCAATAATCTAAAGTAGAAGTAGACAGAAAATCATTAAGGATATAAAAGACAATATACTACCCCAAAACAGCAGCATATAATCTTTTTCATGGACACACAGAACATGCACCAAGATATGTTATATTCTGAGACATAAAACATATCAACAAATTTAAAAGAACTGAAATTATACAAAGCATGTATGATATACGCACATAATGTTATTTGTAATATGGACATAATATGGACACAACTGAATTAAACTAGAAACCAATAATAGAAAGTTAACTAGAAATCCCCAAATATTTGGAAATTAATGACAGAAAGTAACCCATGGTTTAAAGAGAAAGCCACAAATCAGAAAATATTTTTACTGAATATGAAAAATGATAAATGAAAAAATGTGACATACACCTAAAGCAGTACTCAGAGGGAAATTTTAGCACTAAATGTTTCTATCGGAAAAGATTAATGGTCTTTAACTCAATAGTGTAAATGTCTGCTTAAGAAAAATTAGAAAAATAAACCAAAAGCAAGCAGAAGAAACAATTAGGATAAAAGTAAAAATCAATGAAATTGATATATGAGAAAACTGTAAAGAGAAATCAATAAAACCAGAACCTAAGTCTCTTGAGAAAATCAAGAAAATTGATAAGCCCCTAATAAACAGATAAAAAATAGAATACACAAACACCAACATTAGGAATAAAACAGGTAACAGTATTAAAAGAATGATGAAAGAATATTATGAATAATGTTATGTTCACGAAATTCAACAAAATTTATAGAATTACTTGAAAAACACAAAGAACCAAAGCTACTTAAGATGAAATATATAACCTGAATGGTCCTATATCTATTAAAGAAATTGAATTTGTATTTAAAAGTCTTTACACAAAGAAATCTCTGAGCCAGATAGCAGCTTTAACGGCAAAATCTACCAGATATTTAAGGAAGCAATAACACCAATTCTAAACAAACTCTTCTAGAAAATATAATAAGGGGAAATATTTCCCAATTCGCTATGAGGTCAGCAACATCTTGATATAAAAACCAATTACAAAAATTATAACCCCAGACCGATAACCCTAATGAACAAAGATATAAAAAATCTCAACAAAATATTTACAAGTAGACTCCAACAATACATTAAAAAGGATAATAAATCATGACCAAGTGGAGTTTATCACAGGAATTCAAGTTGGGTTCACATCCCAATATGGTGATTTATTTTACATTGTAAAATGTGTGTAATCAGGCCTAATAAGGGATTAACAACAGCAACTAATAATAAAAGTTACATAAAATATAGTGTAATAAAAATTATGTGAACATGGTCTCTCTCTGATTAGCTGAGATGGTGATTAACGGTCAGGTAGCAAATACAGAGTGGCTATGCTGGACAATGGGATGGTTCACGTCCTGGGCAAGACGGAGTGGGAAGGCACAAGACTGCAACACACTACTCGAACAGCATGTAATTTAAAGCTTACTTCTGGAATTTTCTATTTAGTATTTTCAGACTGCAGTCGACTGCGTTACGGTAAGTGAAACTGTAGAAAGTGAACTCACAGATAAGGGGAGATTACTGTATTTGCAATGCACAATTAAATAGAAATTAAATAAATAGAAATAAAAGTGTAACAGCATTTTGATATACTGAATATAAAATAATATATGAAATATGATAGTATATAAGAAAATCTTTCAAATTGTAAACACAAAACAAGTTCCTATAAAAGTTTCCTACAGATGCCATAAGAGAAATCTTGGCCAGAAATCTTTAGCATACAAATATAACAAAGATAAGCTAAAGTGCCTAGATAACCTATTTTCCTGTAGGTATATCAACATAAATAGAACCCTGGGAAACATATAGCAAATTTTAATAACTGTTAAGTCCATTTTCCCACTATTCATTCAAAATCTTAATAAGCATTTCCTAAGTCCTAGATGAAAGTAATCACTCCTCCACCCCCCTTACAATCCAGCAAACTAAGAATCACTCATAAAACTATAATACATACAATATGTTATATGTAAAGAAAGTGATTTAGTCTGCTGGGCAAAAACAGGAAAGACATCATTTATTTATTCAACATCTATTGAGTGCCTACTATATATTGGTACTGTGGCTAGGTGTTGCCTAAGTAGTTCCCTGAATGAATAAAAGCTGAAGAAATAACACAAAGGCACCAGGTACAGAGAGAGAAGGGATGCTTGGTTGTAACTACAGGATATAGGACTGAAAGAAGGTGAATTGGAAGCCTTGTATAGGCGCTAGTAGGAAGTTACAGAAAATATTTAATTAGAATCTAGAAAACAAAATAAACAAACAAACAAATCAGAAACAAACTCAGAGATAGAACAAATTAGTGGTAGCCAGATGGGAAAGAGGTTGGGGGGATGGGTGAAAGGAGGAAGGGATTAAGATGTGCAAATTGCCAGTTATAAAATCAATCACGGGGTGTAAAATACAGCTTAGGGAATACAGTCAATAATATTGTAATAATTATATATGGCGACAGGTGGGTACTAGACTTAAACCAGAGTGATCACTTTTTGAGATATATAAATGTCTAATTGCTATGTTGTACACCTGAAATTAATATAATATTATCTACTGTAATTGAAAAATAAATTAAAAAAATACAGAAAATCTGGAAGGCTACACCTAAAAATATACAATTGTTATAAAAGTAACTTAGAGTCGGAGAGACTCTTTTTCAGAGGTCTTTCTTTACTAACTTGCAAACTCATAAGCACAAGTACCTTCAAAACAATTTCTGTATCACTACCACACATGTTTTCTCTAAAATGCTCAGGCCACTCTTAAGTGTACCCTTAATAAAATCACTGAACTTGCCACACATGTTTTTAGTTATTTAGAAACTGAGCATTTATGTTAATGTTTTCACTTATTCAATCATTCAATACATTATTGAAAACTAATCATGTTGTCTGGTACCAATATGGGAGGTGGGAAACCAAGATAGTTACAACACTATCCCTAACCCTGAAATAGCTACAGTCTAACTGAAAAGACACTCATATATAAATAATTACAAATTAAGTGACTTAAATGAGATCTACTAGGTGCTAAGAGAGCAATGTGAAAGAAATGCAAACTCTGCCTGAGGTGATTAAGAAAGGTGATTACAGAAGGGTGATATGATACTTCAGCCAAACTGAGGCCAAAGTGAAAAAGGACCTAAAGTAAGAAGAAAAAAAATGCAGAAAGGCTTAAACATCAAAAAAAAAAAAACAGGAATGAACAAGACTTATTTTGATACATCTAGGAAATATAATCAATGAGATCTAGTGATTGATTTAATATGGGGAATGAAGAAAAAAGGAAAAATCAAGGATGACTATCAGTTTTGTGGATTGAAGAAATAGGTGAATGATGAAAGGTGGAAATGGTGACAAATAATATTTATAAAGGGCTTACTAAATAGCATGCACTGGGCCAAATGCTTTATATACATTTCTTTTCATCACTCAGTTGTGAAGTTAAAAGTATGTGTAGCCACAAATGCAGATGACCTATTAATTGAGGAACTGATTATTTTCTAGTCCATATCTTTGACTACCAAGAAGTATTCCCCATGTTTACCATTTTGTCTTCTCGAACCATTTTATTTCCTGGACTTCTCCAATTCCACTGTCTCCTTATGTTCTAGCTTTTCTGCCCACTCTTCCTCACATAATGTGCTCACTATAACTTTCTCTGGTTCTCTAGCCTCCCCAAAAATATAAGGGCAAAAAAAAAAAAAAGAGGCCTACTAAATAACCAAAAAGTAATTGAGAAAACTGTAATACATGTAAATGAAGTACACACTGGCTTGGGACAAAGTGTTAAAGTAATTTTGTTATTTCACCAATTATTTTCATATGGAATTTCATCCATGACAAAAAAAAAAAATTAAATGCGAATAGTGAAATGTATTCCAATAATTCCTGCTACCTGGTTATTAACATGCTATTAAATAGGTTAAGAAAAAAGCTTTCCAGTCCTAAACACAACTATACTTTGTAACAGCTCAGTTGACAGCAAATGCAGAGTATTTACTGTTGCATTCGGATTAGTGCCCAGAGTTAGTGTGAAATGAGGACATTCCCAATGCTGAGATTTTCTGTCATCAGCTCACGTCTGCTATAGGATAATGTTTCCAACATGACAGCAAAAGCAATCAAAATATGCTTTCCTATTAACATGCTGAAAGTTTCAAGTCTGCCAAACATCAGTATAAACTTTTAAATTGTTCGTTAATAGTATATGAAAAATAAAGCGAGTAGCTATACCTAATGATACTATATGTGCCACAGGCTTTAAAGTCCAGAAATTATGTCTACGGTCATGCCACCCTGAACAAGCCCAATGCCGTCTGATCCTAGAAGCTAAGCAGGGTTGAGCCTAGTTAGTACTTGGATGGGAGACCATCTAGGAATACCAGGTGTTGTAGGCATTAAAAAAAAAGGGGGGGTGGATTGTAAACTGACAAGGTCCTTGCAATCTGTGGCCACAGGCTTTAAAGTCCAGAAATTATGTCTACGGTCATGCCACCCTGAACAAGCCCAATGCCGTCTGATCCTAGAAGCTAAGCAGGGTTGAGCCTAGTTAGTACTTGGATGGGAGACCATCTAGGAATACCAGGTGTTGTAGGCATTAAAAAAAAAGGGGGGGTGGATTGTAAACTGACAAGGTCCTTGCAATCTGTGAGGTCAACCAAGGGTTGCCTCTTCTCAACCGATCTAGAAAGGTTAATTTAGAATTAGTATAATACTTAATATAATTATCCTAATATTAATGTGAAATATAAATATAAATAACAGGAAATTCCTGATACTGGACTCTAAAAAATAAACTTCAGACATTTAAGAGGTAAGTAACTCTTAGCATTAATACTGACAGTAGCCTGTATTTATTTTTTAATACAATAATAAAAGATATTTCTTACAGCTTAGGAAGTAAAGCCTTTTACCGGCCCCCCACATTGCCCTGGCCCCATATGCGAGAGGAACCCATTGCACCATCAGCTGGGTCAATGTTAAATAGAATAGTAGAAAAGACATTTGGACTTTTGGTTAAATATGTGTCACCGCATCTTATCTACTGCTGCTCCTACAAACTATGAAGTTTATAAAAAAGGTATTTTTAATTTTTAAAGAGTCATAAACCCGAATAAAGTAAGAAGGACAAATGGGAGGACACAAAACAACAAAATTTTGGAAGCTGGTAACTAATTTAGAAGACCAAAGAAAATTTAAACCCAGGTTAGTGGTAAGGAAAGGAGTAGTTTTACTTCCTTCCACAGAACCATGGGAAAACTCAAATTAGAGGCACCAAGTACAGTTAATGCTGAAAACAAGACTGGTCAAAAGTCTGTATAAAGAGTAGTCAGATCCCCAGAACCTCTCCCCATGCTGATCAGTGAGTAGCCCATACCACGCTAACAGAAGAGTGGAAGTTTATTTTCCACTATGGTTGAACTGAGTAGAGCTGAGTGTGGGGAAAATAAACTAAAAAGAGGAAATCTCCCTACTGCACGATAAAGATCCTGGACTTCCTTTTTCCACCTGAGTCTAAGAAGGCTGGCATTCAGGCCCATACATGCCAGGTAGAAGAAAGAACTCTTCTCTGAGGTAGCTGATCATCCTCCATGGAAAAATTAATTAATTAATTAATTAAGGTCAATTATACCTCAATATAGTGGTTTAAAAGAAAAAATAAAGATATAACAAATGGGGATCCCCCAATCAGCCCATCCCAACCAGATCACCATACAGTAACACCTAACAGTTCACGAATTTTGCCCTTGCACAAAGAGCTGAATTTTTAATCTGCTTTTTAGTACTTTACTCTTAAATATGAGTAGACAGGATATCCAGACATTTAAGGGAAGTTTAGAGGCAAAAACAAAAACAAACAAAACACCTAAAACAACTTGAAGCTAAAGAAAAATAAGGAGGCCAAAAAAGAGGGGAAGGCACATTCAAATAACAAATAAAAAGGGAGGCTTTTGAAAAATTAAAACCATGATAACAGAAATACATGCACATACATGTATATGGGCTATAGGACAGAACTGAAGGTACCTCCCAGAATATAGAGTAAGAAAAACAAATATGAAAAGGAGAAAAAAATTAGACCACTCCAGAAGGTCAGCATTCATATAAGTGTAGTTTAAAACGGACGAGAGAGAAATTTAAGAAAATGTCTAAAACTGAAGACACAAGTAGAATCAACTAACAGTGAACACAACAAGTGAAAAAACCTACACCAAGACATATCGCTATAAAATTTCAAAACACTGAGGACAAAGGGAAGCATGTATAAGATTCCACAGAATACTTACACAATATTATGTATCAATTATATCTCAATAAAGCTGGGAAGGGGGAAAGGTTCCATAGAGGAAAAAAATCTTATCACATCAGACTTCTCCACCAGCAACTCTGGAAACAAGACAATGCCTTCAAACTTCTGAGAAAAATTATTTTAAACCTCTAACTCTACACTCAAAAAAACTGTCAATCAATTATGAAGATCAAATAAAAGTATTTTTAAATATATAGGTCTCAATACTATCTCCAATGGTATCCTTTCTTGGAAGCTATTAGAACAGATGCTTCACACACACACACACACACACACACACGTCATAATTACGAGCAATACCCAAAAGAATCTATAAAGTATTACAATCAATAAGTAATTTAGCAAGGTCACTGAATATAAAGTAATTATACAAAAATAGTTTATATATATTCCACCAACAACAGAAATAAAAAACATTTTTAAACAATACCATTTATAGCAGCATTTTAAAAAATACTTGTTGCACCATTACAACAGCCAAGACATGGAAACTAGCTAACTGTCCATCAACAGACGACTGGATAAAGAAAATATGAGTTGTTTTACACACACACACCCACACCAGAATATAATTTGACCATTAAAAAAAGGAGAAATCCTGCCATTTATGAAAACATAGATGGAGCTTGAGGGCATTGTGCTAAGTGGAATAAGACAAAGAAAGACAAATACTATATAATTTCACTTAAATGTGGAATCAAACACACACACACACACACACACACACACACACACACACACACACACACACACGACATATACAGATAACAAAGAACAGACTGGTAGTTGCCAGAAGCAGGGGAGGGAGATGCAGGGGAGGGTGAATGTAGCTAGAAGGTACAAACATGCAGTTATAAGTTCTGAGAATGTAATACAGTGAACAATATTATGTTGCACATTTGAAGTTTGATGAGAAAATAGATCGTATAAATTCTTGGCCTCTTGAGCTACGATTCTCTTGCTCAGGCACGCTTCCATATCTGAAAGTGTACTTTCCCTTCTAATAAAACTTTCCTTTTCTACTGTAAAAGAAAAAAAAAAAGTTCTTATAATAAGTAAACAATTTTTGTGAGGTGTAAGTAACTATGCGACATGACGGATGTTAACTAAACTTATTGTGGTAATCATTTCACAATATACACACATATCTAATCATTATGTTGCACACCTTAAACTAATACAATTATATCTCAATAAAACTGGAAAAACAATATCTAGGAACAAGTCTATATAGGAAGATGTGTATGATTTCTATACTGAAAACTATAAAAACACTGATGAGAAATATTAAAAAGATCTAAATAAGCAGAAAGATTTAACACATTCAGAGACTAAAAGTCTCAACGTTATTAAAGGTACCCACTGTTCCCAAATTGATCTATAGACTGGATGAAATTCCAATAAAAATCCTAGTAGGTATTCTTGTGGAAAGTGACAAACTGATACTAAATTTTATTTAGAAAATAGAATGCAAATGACATATAACAGCCAAATATAACCTGAAAAAAGAAAAAAAAAACCAATAAAGTTGTGGACACGTACTACTAGATTCCAAGACTTACCATAGGCTATAATTACTAAGACTGTTATTCGTACAAGGCTAGAAATACAAATAAATGGAAGAGTAGAGAGTGTCCAAAAATAGACATATACTAAGATCACCTAGTTTACAGCAAAGGCAACACTGCAATCCAGTGGAAGACAAGACAGTCTTTTCAATAAATGGTACTGGAGCAACTGGACATCTGTGCAGAAAATTTAACCTTGACTCTTGTCTGACATCATTTACAAATGGATCATAGACCTAAATGCAAAATTAAAACTATAGTTTCTAGAAGACAACGAAAGAATATCTTCATGCTGGAAGTCCTAGCCAGAATCGGAAAGGAAGTAAAATTATTCCTGTTTGCAAACCATGTAATCTTACAAGTAGAAAACCCTGAAGATTCCACACAAAACAAAAACTGTTAGAATAAATAAATTCAGCAAAATGTTGCAGGATACAAAATCAACATCTACTTGCCAAAAATGTTGCATTTTGATATGACAATCTAAAAAGGAAATTAAAAAAAAAATTCCATTTACAATAGCATCAGAAAGCATCAAAATAGCAAAGAATAGTATCTGAATAAAATACTTAGAAATACACTTAACCAAGGAGGTAAAAGACTTTTACATTGAAAACTACAAAACACTGTTGAAAGAAATTATAGATGACACAAATAAATGAAGAAACATCCGTGTTCTCGGCCTGGAAAACAATATGTTAAACATGTCAACTCTACCCAAAGCAATCTACACATTCAATGCAATCCCTATCAAAATCTCAATTATGATTTTTGCAGAAACAGAAAAATCCTTCCTGATATTCATATGAAGTCTCGAGGGACTCCAAATAACCAAAACAATCTTGGAAAAAAAAAAAACCAAGGTTAGAGGTCTCATACTTCCTGAAGTCAAAACTTATTATATAAAGCTACAGTAATCAAGACAATGTGATACCAGTATAAAGACAGACATATACAACAATGGAGTAGAGAACCCAGAAATAAACCCTTATATATATGATCAAATTATTTTTGACAAGGGTGCCAAGACCATTCAAAGGGGAAGAAACAATCTTTTTAATAAATGACAGGAAAATTGGATATGTACATGGAAAAGTATGAAGCTAGACCCTTAGGTTACACCATATACAAATATTAACTCACAATGGATCAGAGATCTAAATATAAGACCGAAAATTATAAAACTCATAGGAAAAAACGGGGG
>NW_006438906.1:1420274-1423855 GCF_000325575.1 Pteropus alecto
ATTTCTAGGATATATCAAAAGCACATCAACAGAAGGAAAAATAGATAAAACTGGACTACATCTGGATTAAAAATGTTTATGCATCAAATGACACTATGAACAGAGTGAAAAGACAACTCACAGGATGGGAGAAAATATTTCCAAATCACATATCTGATGAGGGGTTAATATCTAGAATATATAATGAACTACGACTAAAAAACAAAACAACTGGATTAAAAACTAGACAAAGGGCTTGAAAAGACAATCCTCCAAACAAAATATACAAATGGCCAATAAGTGCATGAAAAGATGCTCAATATCAATAGTCATTAGGGAAATGTAAACCAAAACCACAATGATATACCACTTTACACCTATTAGGATGGCTATTATCAAATCACATCACAACAAAATAAATGTTGGTGAGGATGTGGAGAAGTTGGAAACATTCAGTGCTGTAAGGAATGTAAAATGGTGCAGCTACTATGAAGAATAGTGTGGTGGTTCCTCAAAAATTTAAAAATAGAATTAATATATTATAACAGCAACACAGATATTTGCACACCTATATTCAAAGAACTTAATCATAATAGCCAAATGATGAAAGCTGCCGAAGCATCCATCAATGGATAAACAAAATGTGGTATATACATACAATGGAATATTACTCAGCTTTAATAAAGGAAGGAAATTCTGACACATGTTAGAAACATGGATGACCCCTGAAAATACTAGGCTAAGTGAAAATAAGCCAGTCCTAAAAGGGCAAATACTATATGACTCTACTATATGAGTTACCTAGAGTAGTCAAATTAAGAGACAAAGTAGAATGGTGGTTGCCAGGGGTTAGGGGGATGACGGAATGGGGAGTTATTGTTTAATGGTTAAGAGTCAGTTTGAGAAGATAAAAATAGTTCTGGAGATGGATGGCTGTAATTGTTACACAACAATGTGAATGTATTTAATGCCACTGAACTGTCTGTATACTTACATATTTCTCTCTCTCTCTCTCTCTCACACACACACACACACACACACACACACACAGATATCTTCATGACACTGGCGTACACAAAAATTCTTAAATAGGATACAAAAAGTACTAACCACACACACACAAGATTGATAACTTTGACTTCGTTAAAACTAAAAACTTCTGGTTCATCAAAAGACATCATTAAGATAGGGAACAAGCAAGCTGCAGGGTGGGAGAAGACAGTCACAATATATATCCAACAAATGATTTGTATCCGCAATATATAAAGAAGTCCTGCAAATTAATAAGACAAAATAATAAAAATGGGCAAAAGACTTGAACTGGCATTTCATAAAAGAGGATATCAAATGCCAAGAAATAAATTTAAAAATAAACATAGGCATTCAATTTCATTAGTCACTGGGGAAATGCAAATTTAAAACAATACCTAAAGTGAAAAAGACTGTCAATGATGCAAAAGTACAATAACTCATAGTGCTTGTGGGAAGGTAAACGACTTTAGAAAACCATTTGTATCTACTACAGCTGTACATATATGTACCTTAATAATTCAGAAATTCCATTTCTAGATATATACCCAACAGTAAGGTTTATATTTTCACCTAAATACGTGAACCAGAAGGTTCATAGTAGTAATATTCACATAGACAAAATCTGAAGCTATCCAAATGGCCAGCAATAGGAGAATCGGTAAAGTGGAATAGTCACTTAATAAAATACTATATAGCAATGAGACTAAGTGATCTACACTACATCTAACGATGTGGAAAAATCACATAATTTTCAAAGAGGCCAGACACCAAACAGATTCTTAATGTATAAATCCACTTATAATGAAATTCAAGAAGAACAGGCAAAACTATTCTAGGCTGTTAAAAATTAGGATTATTCTGTGGAGCCAGAAGATAATTTTGGAAGGGAGCACAAAAAAGGGCTCTTGCAGTCCTGGTAATGTTTTTTTTCTTGATCTGGATACTACTAGATACATGAACGTCCCAGTTTGTAAAAATTCATTAAGCTGTATATTTATGACATATGTACTTTTTCTGTATTCATATAATTTGATAAAATTTAAAATGTTTACTATATTTTAATTAGAGCATTAAAATATGATAACCCTGCATATTTAAAACATAATTTTGAGGAGAAATTTATATTTCTGGCAGAGTTCCGAGATAAATTACTGATAAGTACTTTAGAAAACTAAGTAAATAGAGGGTGGGGAAGTCAACCAACTCTACCAGAAACAAAATACTGCATGTGGAAAAAAGGTACATGACATGGCTCAACTGGGACTATTATTTACATAGTCATAATTCAACATTGAAAGTTAATCTAAACCAAAATTATAACTAAACCATTGGAAGAAGAGAGACAGTGAGTAGGATGCAGTGTTATCATAATGCAAGAAATATTTATCTTCCATAGTAAAAAAATACAAAACAAACATGAAACAGCAATACGAATATGTAGAAATATGGGGCAAACACCAGAAGACAAGCTTGAAAAGTTTTAAAGTAGCTGTCCATGGGGAGAAGTGTTTAAGGGAGGAAGGGCATAGTACAAGTGATTATAAATCTTGTAGGATTGTTAAGACTTTTCAAACCATATACATGTATGAATTTGACGACTTTAAAAAATATATTTAATTGTTAAGAATTATGTAGCAGTTTTGCCTCTCACAGAGTTCCTACTATATAACCATGTGCTACAAGTAATCCATGAATGATCTGTTCTGGCTATCCTAAGAATGATGGAACCCTTGGCAGCCAGGATAAGACATCCTGGATTCTTGATCTTCTGAACACAGGAGCTCAAACCTAAAAAGACTATATGCTTTCAGTCACAAGAAAAAGCATTCCAGTGCTAAGGGATTTTTCCTCTCAAACCTTTCTGCCCTTATTAACAAGGTATATTTAGCACCTCATATGTTTATATTTATGAACAGCGACAGATAAAATTACTAACCAGTTTTGACACAGTACTGGATGAGAGTACCTAAGTTAACAATGATTATTCATAACCAATTCTAAAAAGAGCTGTAGATAAGACAAAAATGAATACCTATTATAGTCTTTTAGGTTCTTCACGAAAATGTTAAATTATATCATGTACTTTCTCTAGGCATGACACCAAAAGTTAAAAACCCTAAAGTAAACAATTGATGAATTTTTTAACATGAAAAATTTTAATTCTATGTAACATAGCCATAAAAATACACCATAACTATGGTTAAACCCAAAACCACAAACTGGTAAAAGTTTGTGACTTCTGATAAGAGGTTAACATCCTTGTAAAAGACTGCTCCTAAATCAAGGCATAATGACAAACCTATCTATAGTAAACAGGCAAAGGACTTTAACAAGCTAAGAAGAAGAAACACACTCTACTACTTAGTAGCCTATTCATGGACTCTCTAGGACTTTGAGATGCTTATATCTAAAACTACTCCTATACACAAAATGAGTGAGCAACTTTTTTAAAATGTAGGATTTTTTTATATGCCAGTAAGAAATGAAGGTACACAGCATATATATAATTCAGCTAAGCAGAAATACATGTCAAGCATCAAATTTATCAAAGCAAAAAAAAGAGGGGGGGG